>NC_053433.1:82798794-82880611 GCF_007990345.1 Gossypium hirsutum
ATCAACTTACTGAACTTAGCATATAACTGCTTATCCCGCAAAATTTGCAACACTAGTCTCAGGTGCTCAGCATGTTCGGTCTCATCTCTTGAATAGACCAAGATGTCATCAATGAACACAACTACGAACCGATCCAAATATGGTCTGAAGTTCCGATTCATCGAATCCATAAATACCGCAGGGGCATTAGTGAGCCCAAACGGCATCACTAAGAATTCGTAGTGACCATATCTCGTTCTGAAGGCAGTTTGGGTATGTCCGAATCTCGAATTCGCAACTGATAATAGCCCGATCTCAAATCTATTTTTGAGAACACTGAGGCTCCCTTCAGTTGGTCGAACAAATCATCGATACGCGGTAACGGATATTTGTTCTTTATCATCACTTTATTCAGTTAACGATAGTCAATGCACAATCTCATGGTTCCGTCCTTCTTTTTCACGAACAATACTGGTGCACCCCAAGGTGAGAAGCTTGGTCGAGCGAAACCTCTATCCGTCAATTCTTGCAACTGAGCTTTCACTCTTTTAACTCGGTTGTGCCATACGATACGGAGCCATCGAAATCGGCGTAGTCCCAGGTACAAGCTCAATACCAAACTCTATCTCCCGAACAGGTGGTAAACCCGGTAATTCTTCAGGAAAAACATCCGGTATCACAAACCACCGGCACAGATTCGGGTTTCTTTTCTAATTCTTTGTCATCAAGTACATACGCAAGGTATGCTTTGCACCCTTTTCTTACATATTTCTGGGCCAACATTGAGGATATTACAGCTGGCAACACATCCAAGTCCGTAGACTCAACTCGGATTACTTCGTTATTTGTGCACCTCAATTCAATAGTCTTACTTTTGCAATTCACAACCGCATCATGCACGGTCAACCAATCCAACCTGAGAATAACATCAAATTCATTAAACGGCAAAAGCATCAAGTCCACCGGAAAACAGGAACCTCGAATTACTAGGGGACATTTCTTACACACTTTGTCGACAAGCACGTAACGACCCAAGGGATTTGACACCCAAATTACGAACTCAGTAGACTCAATAGGTAAAGTCTTACTGGATGCTAAGGTTTCACATATGTAAGAATGAGTAGAACCGGGGTCAATCAAAGCAATTACATTAGTATCAAAGAGAGTAAAAGTACCGGTAATAACATCAGGCGAAGAAACATCCTCGCGGGCACGTATAGCATAAGCTCTAGCAGGCGCACGAGCCTCAGATCTGGTCGTAGCATCTCTAGATCCTCTCTGACCACCACCAGCATTGCCCGTATTTCCAGATGGTCTACCTCGAGCAGTGGTAGCACCCGGTTTCCCACTCTGATTTACATTCTGTTCAGACAACCTCGGGCAATCTTTAATGAAGTGGTCAACTGATCCGCACTTGTAACAGGAGCGGTCAGGGAATCTACAACTCCCTGAATGCCATTTACCGCAATATCGACATTTCGTTCTGTCTCGACGTTCATTCCCAACACTGGAGACCGAAGTGCCTCGTGTACCCACAGGGGGTCGATCACGATCTCGTCTAAAAAGGCCCGAAGTGCCTCTCGACCAGCCCACATCATCTCGAAATTTCTTCGATGCCTGTTGAAGAGACTTTCCTGAAGATCTTTTACGAAACTCTCCAGTTCCCATATCAACTTTTTGTTTTTCTTTTCTAAGCTCTTCGGCTTTACAAGCTCGCTCGACAAGTACTACGAACTCTCGTATTTCAAGAATGCCAACGAACATTTTTATATCTTCATTCAGCCCATCCTCGAAGCGTCTACACATGATAGCCTCGGACGAAACACATTCCCAAGCGTATCTACTAAGTCTAACAAATTTTGCTCGTAATCAGTAACTGACATAGAACCTTGCTTAAGCTCAAGAAATTCCTTCCGTTTTTGATCAACAAATCTCTGACTGATATACTTTTTCTGAAACTCAGTTTGGAAAAACTCCCAAGTTACTTGCTCTCGGGGCACAACAGAAGTTAGAGTACTCCACCAATAGTATGCAGAATCGCGTAGCAAGGAGATAGTACACTTTAGGCATTCATCGGGTGTACAAGATAGCTCATCGAGTACCCGGATAGTGTTGTCCAACCAAAATTCAGCTTGCTTGGCATCGTCGCTATCCGTAGCTTTAAATTCAGTAGCCCCATGTTTTCGGATTCTGTCAACTGGGGGCTTATTTGACCTTATTTGGTCAGTTTCCGGAGGTATTGTAGGTGCGGGGGTGGTATTTGTCGGGAATGGAGGTTGTGGAACAGCTGTATTAGTTCGAATGTATTGGTTGAACCAATCATTCATCACGCTATAGAAAGCTTGTCTAGCTTCATCATTCGGGTTACTAGCATTAGGTTGAGAGTCCGCTGGCGCTGTCCCTTGTACGGGAGCAGGCGCTACACTCTCAAGATCATCAGCTACCGCTCGGTCGGGATAGGGATCCATTACTATAAATAAACACATTTGCAAATGTCAGAAATCACCACACTATCAAATAATCACATAAAATGGCATGTATAGCTAGACCCAACGCATTACGGTAGTCCTAGAATCGACTAAACCGTAGATCTGATACCAATCAAATGTAACACCCCGAACCCGAGACCGTCACCGGAGTCGAACACGAGGTGTTAACAGACTTAAAAAAATATTTCCCAGACACTGCCAATCTGCGTACTAGTCGCTTTAAAAATCATATCTTGAGTTCAGAAACTCGGAATCCAGTTCCGTAAATTTTCCTTGAAACTAGACTCATATGCCAATCTACATATATTTTTCTAGAATTTTTGGTTGGGCCAATTAGTACAGTTTATTAGTCAAAGTCTCTCATGTTACAGGGATTGACTACACTGACCTTTGCACATTACTACTTGGATATCTCCCTGTACATGGCTTCAATATTGATGCCGTTTGTTTCTATAGAAACTAGACTCAGAGAGGAATCTATACATATATGTCTTGACTCCTAATTGCCTCTGGTTAATTTATAATGAATTTCTAAATTCGGAACAGGAAATCCAGAAACCGTTCTGGCCCTGTCTCACAAGAACCTGAATATCTCTTAACATACTATCCGTATGATTGTTTCGTTACTTTCCTATGAAAACATATTCATCAAGGTTAGTTTACATAATTTATTCACTATTTAATTCCATTCCTACTATTTTAGTGATTTTCCAAATCTACATCACTGCTGCTATCAGCATCTGCCTTTAAGGTAGACTTTACCTATTTCATAGTTTCCATGATTCAACTAGCCCTTTTTGCATAAATAGCACAATTTATGATAGTGATTAACCATTCCCATGGCCAATCCTTGTCAAGCATATCCACACCTCTCAATAACCATATCCATACCAAATGATTATAACATTATACTCAAACATATATAAGCCATTTTCGCATGGCTATCTAAAATTATACAAGTCCAAAGGGTCCATGACCCACAACGAACGGGTAGTCCTATACATGCCATTTCGAAGTTCAACCAAAATAGTACCAAAAGGGGGGGGGGCTTTGATAGTGTGGGCGACTTTGACTTCAAAATCCCGATTCCGATAGTTGGAGAACCAAAATCTATAAAACAGAGGATCAAAGAAACGGAGTAAGCAATTTATGCTTAGTAAGTTTTGAGCAAGGAATTCCAGCACAGCAAAAGTATGGCATTCATATAGCTAAACGGATAATTTCATATGCACAAATTTTCGATATCATACTTGCTTCACATTACCAACCCTTATGTACATACAGAAAAGATCAACTTAGCCAAAGGCCGGTAGCTCGTTTATCAACTGAGCGAATACTTATTTGCAAGGGCTCAACTAAATTCAAGCACATACGAAACATACCTCAATGTTGGGATGTTTCTAGAGTATTTACTGAAATTTTTACAGCAAGATCATTCATTCCCAAATCACGTACCTTCGGAATTTAACCGGATATAGCTACTCGTTCAAATGCCTTCGGGACATAGCCCGGTTATAGTAACTCGCACAATTGCCTTCGGGACTTAACCCGGATTTAGTAACTCGCGCAAATGCCTTCGGGCTTAGCCCGGAATTAGTATCTCGCACAAATGCCTTCGGATCTTAGTCCGGATATGGTCACTTAGCACAAAGCCTTCGGGACTTAGCCCGGACATCATTCAAATAACCATGCACATTTAACAGTAAATCATGGCACATTCGTATTTCATTTTCGTTAACAAAACTCAAACACAAGACAATTATCATTCTTGCAATTTCGGCTCAATAGCCACACACAAAGAGCATGATTTTGATTTGCTTAAAACATGATCTAATGAAATCATAATTTAAGCTCTTTTACTCAAGAACTTACCTCGGGTGTTGTCGAACGATTCCGATAGCTATTCGACCACTTTTTCCTTCCCTTTATCGGATTTAGTTCCCCTTTGCTTTTGAGCTTAATTAAACAAATAAATTGATTTAATCATTTGAGCATCGAAAAGAGGAACACAAGGCACTTAGCCCATATTTATACATTAGACATTAAAGTCACATATGTACGGAATAATGAATCAAACTCAACATTTTAGCTAATTTTTCCCCCTTGGCCGAATTTTCTAAGCCAAGACAAAAGCATCAATATGCTTGCCTCTAATCGAATACATGCAACACCAATCTCCTTCCTGTGGCCGAATATGCATGTCTATGTTGGGGCCGATTTCAACACTTAATACATTCTACAAGTATGGTCACTTGTATTGACTAAACACCCTTTTGTTTCAAGTTCAAAACTTGGCTAATACACACATATATACACTAGTAAAGCATCCTCTCCCTTTCCATCAATTTAACACATGCATTACTCATTAATATACAAAAATTATATTCGGCCTTAGCACACAACTTGCTAGCCGATTCTTCTCCATCTAGCAACCAATGCACATATGTGCTCACTCAAAAATGCTAAAAAGAAGATTCAAGAATCATCAATCCACCATCACATGCATCATTAACAAGCTTCATATTTAGCATGCAATGGCATTAACACAAAATCTACCTAGGCTGAATATCATCCCCATGACATAGCAAAGATTTGAACCATGGGCTAATTAGAACTCAAGCTAGCAACTAAAAACATGCATGAATCTCATGGCACAATCTCAAACATACCTTGATCTAGATACAAGTATGGCCAAACCTCCTCCTAATCCTCTTCCAAACCAAACATGAAGCAAGAACTCCTTCCTCCTTCCTTAGAATTTTCGGCCAAATGAAGATGAAAAAGGATGAACAAAATTTTCTCTTTTCTTTTCTTTAACTCACGGCAATGGGGGGGAAACAACCACACACTCTTTTTTTTTTGTTTTCATCATATTCCCTTTTATTATTTTATGCCCATGCTCCTTATTTTATTTTTTTCCACCCATGATGCACCAACACAACATGTCTATGACATGTCTTTCCCATCACACTTGGTCTACCATGCTTGTCATGGCCGGCCACTACTAATTAGGGGGGAATTTGACATACAAGTCCCCCCTTTTTATTTCATGCACTAATAGGTCCTTATGCTTCGACCTATCACATTTCAAAAATGTCGCATATAAGTCCTATTGACTAAATTCACATGCAATCGACTAAATCGAAGCTTGAAATTTTCACACATTCATAATTACATATTCTAGACAATAAATATCACATTCAAACATTTCGGTGACTAGGTTTAGCGGTCCCGAAACCACTTCCCGACTAGGGTCAATTTGGGCTGTCACATGGTATCAGAGCCAGCTTGTAAAACCAGCTATGAATTTGGGTTTTTTAAGATACTGATTTCTAATGATTTGAAATGTTTTTATCGAATGTGTGGTACACCGAGTCTCCGGCGCCGATCCTATAAGTCCTCTGAACAGTTATCTATTTAAAAACTTAGAATACTATAGATAGTATGTATCGAGACTATTATAGATAGATTGGACTGAAAACACTCAAGATAGTAAATACTGATACTGTAGTAAAATCGATAGACATTGACTGAAACTACGATGTTCGAAACAAACTTTATACTCCTAATACTGTTTCCATAAAATATTTGTTAATAAACATTGGAACTGTAAACTGATACATAAAAATGTTAATACAGATGAAAAGTAATTAGACAATAAGCACTAGAGGTACTCGCAGACATAGTACAAGAGGCCGTGATAGAGGCCATAGAGTGGCTCGAGTAGGGTCCTCATCTTCTGGAAACCTACTAATTTGGATACTATGAGACGTGGCTTCACCTGTGATCGAGACTAGGTCTCATGATCGAACGACTGGGGACAGCGCACTGTCCCAAACCATGTTAAGTATTCTAGAGAGGGTCGATAGGCCTAATACTAGAGCTGTAGGCCGAGGGTCAGTTACAGAACGACTTCGGTCCAATGGAGTTGAGATTTTCAAGGGTATTGCTGGGGTTGCCCTTAATGTGGCGAAATACTAGATTGAGGCCACAGAGAGGATTATGGACGATCTGGACTGCACCTCTGAGCAAAAAATAAAAGGTGCGGTATTGCTGCTATGTGATGAGGCATATCAGTGGTGGCTCACTGTTAAGGAGGGCACTCAGTCTGAACGACTATCCTGGGAATATTTTAAGACTACTTTTCAGGGAAAATATGTGACTGCCAGTTACGTGAATGCCCGTAGGAGAGTGTTCCTGAATCTGACTTAAGGGGATAGATCAGTGGCTGAGTATGAGGCCAAATTTCTGCGACTAAGCCACTATGTGCGAAGTATAGTGGTGATTGAGTATGAACGATGTGTTCGTTTCGAGGATGGCCTCAGGAATGGCTTGAGAGTTTTGATAGCTTCACAGAGGGAGCGAGATTTTGTTTCACTCGTCGATAAGGCGAAGATCGCCGAGGAGGTTAAGCGCGCTGAACACCAGAACCATGACAGAGAGAGAGGTAGGAATAAGAGGGATTCGGAGCCCTTGATTTCTGTTTAGAGGCCTAAGAAAAAGGCCAGAGTTGATGGACGATCAGAGTTGGGGCTCCTATTGCTGCTATTGGACAGCCTGTACTGACTGTGGTAGACACCATCAGGGGAAGTGTTGGAAAGAACTGGGGCTTGTTTGATGTGTGGTTCATTAGAGCATTGTATTAGAGAGTGTCCATTAAGGTCTGACCAAGTGCAAGCTTCTGGCATTGGTACTACACCACTATCGAGGGTAGTTCAGCAACCATTGAGAGACTATAGTCAGGCAAGAGGTAGGAATGGTTTGGGCCATGGTCAGAGAGCACCGGACAGAGGTGCTGGGCATACTGAGGCGAGGCAATCGGCTCTGGTTTATGCTGTACGTCACCGAGAGGATAGAGTTACCCCGGACGACATTACGGGTATGTTCTTTATTTATAATGTAGCTTATATTACACTGATAGATATAAGATCCACTCATTCCTTTATAGCTTGTACCGTATCTGAAAACTTGGGTATACTAGTTGAGAGCACTACAAGTGAGGTTGGTCAAGCACCAAGTGAGCTTACATTGTACCACAAAAATTGTTGTACTGAAAATAATGGAGGACAACGAGGTAGTTGTAATTGGGGAGCGTCAAAATTACTTATCGAATGTGATTTCTGCACTGAAGGCGAAAAAGTTGGTTCGTAAGGTATGTGAGGCGTATTTGGCCTACACCAGTGTTTCAGATTCTTAGAATTCTTCAGTTAAGGATATTAGGACGATTAAGGACTTTTCAAACTTTTTTCCTGAAGAGCTACCTGGGTTACCTCTGAATCGTGAAATAGAGTTTGGGATTGAGCTCCTTCTTGGTACAGCTTCGGTGTCCATCGCTCCCTATAGAATGGCACCGAAAGAGCTTGTGGACCTTAAGGCTCAGATTCAAGAGTTACTGGATCGTGGGTTCATCTGCCCTAGTGTGTCTCCGTAGGGAGCACCAATTCTGTTCGTCAAAAAGAAGGATGGATGTATGCGTATGTGCATCGACTATCATCAACTAAACAAACTAACAATTAAGAATAAGTATCCCCTGCCGAGAGTAGATAATCTGTTTAACCAGTTTGAAGAGCTTCGATTTTTTCCAAGATTGACCTCCGATTAGGTATCACCAGTTGAGAGTTAAGGAGGTTAATGTGCATAAGACGACAGTTAGGACTCGATACGACCATTACGAGTTCCTAGTAATGCCATTTGAACTGACTAATGGACCAAAAACTTTAATGCATACAATTAACCGAGTGTTTCAGCCCTATCTGGATCTATTCGTGGTGGTATTTATTGACAACATACAAGTATATTCGAAGACTCAGGATGAACATAATGAACATCTCAGAGTGGTTCTACAGATTCTGCGAGAGAAACAATTGTACGTCAAGTTTAGTAAATTTGAGTTCTGGTTACGTGAAGTAACATTTCTGGGACATGTGGTTTCTGCTGAGGTGATTAGGGTTGATCCTTGAAAGATTGAGGCTGTCTTGGATTGGAAGCAGCCGAAGACTGCATCTGAGATCCACAGTTTTTTGGGACTGACAGGGTATGACGAGTTGTAGAGGGGTTTTCACTTATTGCAGCATCCTTGACTAAGCTGCTACGTAAGGGTG
This sequence comes from Gossypium hirsutum, assembly GCF_007990345.1. NCBI lineage: Eukaryota > Viridiplantae > Streptophyta > Magnoliopsida > Malvales > Malvaceae > Gossypium > Gossypium hirsutum. Next base: position 82,807,364 of record NC_053433.1, read on the forward strand.
TGCCGTTTAATTGGACTGACGTACAACAAGAAAGCTTCGAGAAGCTTAAAACTGTATTGACTGAGGCCCCTGTTTTGGCACAGCCAGAGTCTAGAAAAGAGTTTACTATGTACAGTGATGCATCAAATGTCGGTTTGGGATGTGCGTTGATGCAAGAGGTTAAGGTGGTAGCGTATTCGTTGAGTCAGCTTAAGATTCATTAGGTGAATTATCCGACATACGACCTAGAGTTGACCACAGTGGTGTTCACATTGAAAATCTAGAGGCATACCTATATGGGGAGAAGTGTATCGTCTACACTGATCACAAGAGCCTCAAGTACCTCGTAACTCAGAAGAAACTAAATCTTAGGCAGCGTAGATGGATTGAGCTGCTTAAAGATTATGATTGTACGATTGAATACCATCTTGGTAAGGCCAATATGGTGGCCGACGTACTGAGCCGTAGGGCTATGACTGATCTGAGGGCAATGTTTACTCGCCTTAGTTTATTTGATGATGGTAGTCTATTGGCTGAACTTCAGGTTAAACCGACATGGATTAAGCAGATTAAGGGTAAGCATTTAAAGGACTAGTTTTTAGGTCTTCGCTTCCGATAGGTTGAGAGTGGGAATACTGTGGATTTTGGATTGAATAGTGAAGGGGTATTCTGCTTTTGAGGGAGAATCTGTGTACAGAAAGATACTAAATTGAGGCAGTCTATACTACGAGAGGTGCATAATAGCCCTTATGCTATGCATCTTGGTGGAAATAAGATGTATCAAGACCTTCGTGAGTCATACTGGTGGCCAGGTCTTAAACGAGAGGTTACTGATTTTATGGCTAAGTGTCTGACATGCCAGTAGGTTAAGGCTAAGCATTAGTTACCTTCGGGTTTGTTGCACCCAGTTAAGATTCCACTTTGGAAGTTGGAGAGAGTGACTATAGACTTCGTTAGTGGGTTACCCCTTACAGCCACTAAGAATGATTCTGTATGGGTTATCGTGGATCAATTGACCAAGTCTGCCCATTTCATACCGATTCGTATTGATTACTCGCTGCAGAAGCTGGCTAAATTATATGTGTCTAAGATAGTGAGACTGTATGGGGTACCTGCTTCAATAATATCTGATAGGGACCCTCACTTCACGTCTTGATTTTGGAAGAAGCTACATGAAGCTCTAGGTACTAGATTGGACTTCAGTACTACGTTCCATCCTCAAACAGACGGTCAATTAGATAGGGTGATTCAGATACTGGAAGACATTTTAATGAGTTGCGTGATTCATTTCTATGGTAGTTGGGAGAATTACTTGCCGCTAGCAGAGTTTTCTTATAACAATAGCTATCATTTTAGCATTCAGATGGCACTTTATGAGGCATTATATGGTCCTAGGTGTCGCACATCTTCGTGTTGGACTGAGTTAGGTGAGCGGCAAGTTCTGGGTCTTGAAGTGGTTTTTGATATTGAGGATAAAGTTAGATTGATTCAAGATCGATTGAAAGCGGCATTCGATAGACAAAAGTCTTATGCAGATTTGAAGCGACGCGAGATCGAGTATTCTGTGGGAGACTCTGTTTTTCTTAGGGTCTCACCATGGAAGAAAGTACTGAGGTTTGGTCATAAGGGCAACTTGAGCCTTAGATTTATTGGACCTTACCCCATACAGAAATGAGTGGGGCTAGTTGCCTACCAGTTGGAGCTACCTCCAGAGTTAGATTAGATTCACAATATTTTTCATGTCTCAATGTTGAGGCGCTACCACTCTGATCCCACGCAAATTGTTCCTATTAAAGAGATTGAGGTTAGGCCTGACTTGACCTTCGGGGAGGAACTAGTCCAGATTCTAGATCAAGATGTTAAGGTTTTACGGAGGAAGTCTATTCCACTTGTTAACGTTCTATGGCATAATCATAGTACTGAGGAGGCTACATGGGAGCCTAAGGTTTCAATGCGTCAGCACTATCCTCAACTGTTTTGATCAGGTAAAATTTTGAGGCCGAAATATTCTTTTAGGGGGTAGAGTTGTAACGCCCTAAAATTTATATTTTTGATTCTGTTAAAATGTGACACAAGTGTGTATCTGCTTCAGTGGTTAAGTGTTATGGGTGTGTATAAGAGGCCCCAAGTTCAAGCCTTAGCTTTGGAAAATTTTGGTATTTTTTCTAAATAAAGCCTTAACCTTGCTAAAAGGGTTTAAGTTTAATTATTGGTAAGCTTACAACAGAATAGGCCTATTGGTCTAGTGGATAGGAGGAGTGTTGGGGAGAAGAAGGTCCTGTGTTCGAGTATTGATGTGGGTATTATTTTTACTCCTATATTCGGCTAGAGTTTGTGTTGTACTAGAAATCCTAGTAGTTGGCTATTAAGGGGGAGGGAGTGGAATGATTTATGGGATTGCGAAGTTATCAAATATAATTTATTTTTTATTTGATTTGATTTGATTTTTCTTTTCCCAAAAAACTCTCCCTTTTTTGACGTTTTTCTACTTCTTGATCCTCTATACGTTTTCTTTTGTCTGCTTTTCCTCCTTGTTATTCTCAATTCGCCTCCATTCGCGCAATTTTCAACCTTCATGTTCGGCGAAGAATAGTTTTGACTGTGATTTCCTATAGCAACCTAAGGATTTAGGGTTCTTATTTGTTAGCGGTTATTCTGGTCTTGGAAGTGTTTCGGCATCAAAAACGTATCAGGTGTGTAACAGCCCGATTTAGACCCTAGTCAAAATAGTGGTTTCGAGACCATGAATCTGAGTAAAAAATTATTTAAAAATCATTTTCTATTTTTATTATGTGTGAATTAGCATGTGTGAAATTTTCGTGATTTAATTTTATCGTTTGAGTGCCCGATTAAATAAAAGGACTTAATCGCGTAAAATGAAAAATTTGTATGCTAATTGTTGAAGTGCCTAATTGCTTTGTTCTTTTATTTTTGGGTATTTATAATGCAAATATACCATTGGTTTTATAGGTGGATGGTAATGGGCATGTTATATATGTTTTCTAATTAAAAAGCCATAGCTTATATTTTTCTTCCATGACCGAATAGCAAAATATAAAAGAAAAGAACAAGGTTCAAAGGTTCGACCACCTCCCAAGCATGATTCAAGGTTCGTTTTTACTCGGTTTTTAATAATTTTTGCGTTTTTGAGATTGTTGCTTTGAATACTATAAAACCCATGCTTGAATTTTTTATTTTGATGAATATTTTGAGTTATGCCATTATTTAAAGCTTGTGATTTTTGTTGTTTGATGATGAAATAAGAAAGATATGTTTTAGATTAACATGTTTTGTATTGGAGTTTTTGATGATTTTGTGTAAGTAGGACTAAATTGAAAAAATAATAATTTGAGGAGTAAAATGTAAAATAAATGAAATATATGGAATTGTATGGAAATGGGTAAGATTCAGCCAAACATGGGTATAGGGAAATTTTGCATATTTTGTGTTTTGTGTAATAGGGACTAAATTGTAAAAAGTGTAAATGTTAGGGGTAAAATGGTAATTTGCCCATTTATGTGTTTTTGGACTAAATTGAATGAAAATATGTTTGAATGAGCTTAATTTGAATATGTTTAGATCAAGAACCAAAGAAATCAGATTTGGATCTGGGGAAAACAAAAGTTGTCGACTAGCTGTTCCGTTCCGTTTTACATTGTCCGAGGTATGTTTATAAGCAAATAGACATACTTAATTTTAATTAAATGCAAATTATACATTCTAAAACGAAATATGTGAATTTATATTTATACTAGCCGAATGTATACAGGCTTGGCTACTATGTTTTTGAATTTGTTTCGACTGAGTTACAAAGCCTGAAAATCCCGTATGAACCTTAGGAATAGATAGGATACATATGTCTTGACATAGGATTTCGTTATGTGATGTGCGAGTAAGACCATGGCATTGATATGTAATTCTGATATATGTGTGCGAGTAAGACCTTGTCTGGGATAGTGGCATTGATATGTGATTACATGTAAGGTCACGTCTGGGACGTTAGCATTGTACGATATGTGTGATTATCCGAGTGTCTTATCCAATTTCGAATGGTTCATCGAGCAACGGCAAGTTGTGAATCAATATGTAAAACAAGCTGATTGACCAGGTATGAATTAGCTTATTATCTACTTGAAATAAGGTAAGTAAGTTATTCGATATTTGTTACAAATTGTGTGTGATGTAAATGAAAAATGTATGTGAGCAAAGGAAGTGTATTTGGCTTTATTAACAAGAAATATGATTATTGTTAAAATGATTCTTGAATATGTGTATATATGATCTTGTATAGTCGACCATATAATAAGAGTATGCATATGAATATCTTAGTTTATGAGCTCGTATATATGAATGGAGGTATACTTGGTTATATAATGAATTTTGGCTTTGAAAGTTGAATGATAATTTGTTCATTTAACTATATGAGCATTTGGCCAAGGTAACCCTTATGTATGAAAAAGATATTTTGCTCATATTATGTATGTGTATTCAGCATATAATATAAATATGTATGTGATTATTATCCTTTGACTTATGAATTTAGTATATAGGTGTATATGTATACAAGTTACGATAAAGAGATTTTGACTTGAAAATTTAATGTTAGTTTGTTAAGATGTATAAATGCTCATTTGGCCATAAATAATCTATATGTTAAAGTACACATAAAATACATAAAATTGTAAGCTTAAGATTTAATGATAGTATAATTTGGTTTAGCATAAATGATTTGATTATGTCAATTAGTCATTTATTTGTTTATGACTTACTAAGATATGAAAGCTTACTTGTGTGTGTCCTTGTTATCTCTGTTTTATAGATTTTGGATTCAAGCTAAGAGCTTGGGAAATCGTCAGAGAAGCTTATCATACTATTGACTGCCTTCGGTATTTTATAAGCTGAATTTTTTAATCTATGACATGTATAGGCTAGATTATAGTTTGAAATCAAGAATATTGGTTTTGTATAATTTAAGCCATGCGAAAATAGCCTAACTTCATTGTTTGAATTCGATTTTGTTTGTCTATGGTTTAGGTTCATTTTGGTTATTATGCTATGTGTTATGGATGAATAATATATGTGATTGTGATATCTAATTTGTGCGTTGAAGTTGGCTAGTGATTTTGAATGTGTGCATTTGATTGATTCGTTTATGATATGAAAAGATAAACATGTATGTGAATTCTGTTGATATGCTTAATTATGGTATATCATATAGTAGTTAGGTAAAAATCAAGATATGTACATGAGATATATATAGTGTTCTTTCATTGTCAAAATTAGTGATATGTATAATTCATGATTGGATATTATGATTTAAGTTTGTTTGGTTATAATGTTATGTGTCAAGGATGGAAGGTAATTGTAATATGTGTTTCATAAATTGAATGTGATTGATTACTTTGGATATAATTAGATTGAATTGGCCATGGTATATCTACAGGTATGTTTTAAGCTTGATGTAGTAATTGTGGTTGAATGATTCTGTTATAATACATGCATAAATAGACATGAATGTGAATTGGTATCTGAGAGTATTTGGCTATTTTTTTTAAAAGTGATTAGAATTTATTTTGATTTAGATAATATATAATATATTTATATTTGCGAATGGCTATTTAAAATTTAGCTTAGTAATGAAGTTAAATGATCATGATATGTATATATATTTAAGTGGACATTAGTTGTTCAAATTCAGTTGCCATAGTAATGTATAAGAATATATATGTGTGCATAAGTCATGGTTATTAATATAATGAATTGGCTAAGTAGAGACAAGTTGGTATTGCTATTTAGACTTATTTACATACTACTTTGTGGTTTGGAAAATGTGATTCAAATAGGTCACAATATGCCACTTGTATGCTTGTGTTACAATATTGGTTAAGTAATATGTATTATAAGGATTGGTAATATTTGATAAATAAAATGGACATTGTGATATATGTTATTTAAATGAAGCAAAATGATGTATGATTTTATTAATTAAAGTTGGAGCGAGTAAATTGTAAGTTGATAGATTAATTCGTATGTAAATTATTCGTATATTTTTTTATATGTTAAGTTTGTATATATGATTTGAGTATGAAATGAATTATATTGGGTTATAAGTTAAGCAATTAATTTCTACTATTATTTATTTGTATTGTATTAGCAGTAATTTGAATAATTAGATAAATGGTATGATTGAAACGTGTTAAATTGGTTTAAAAATTTTATTAGATGGTTTACTTTGTAAAAAAAGTCTGTTCTGAATTGTCCTATGATGGCTAATGCCTTGTAACCCCATTCTGGCAAAGGATTCGAGTTAGGGGTGCTACAAGGTGTATACCTGAAAATGTAAAAAATGAGGTTTCGATGAAAGCCAAAAACCATTCTGTCGATGCCACACGGGTAAGCCGTGTGATGGAACACGTGCATGTGATCACCGAGCTAGGCCATGTGCTCATGACACAGTTGTGTGATGGCCAAGTAGGCCGTGTGCAACACACAAGCTTGAACAATTTGGGCCGTGTAGGCCACACGGGCGTGTGGGCCCACACTGGTAAACCACAAGGGCGTGTGGATTTTGGGCTAGGCTGTGTGATCCACACGGGCGTGTGGGCCCACATGAGCAGACAACATGGGCGTGTGAGCCCATTTTCACTGATTTGTTGCTAAGGTTGCACGGGTCACCCGAGACGATTGTGAACCTACTGTAGGGTTAGTAAGTTTACCTAGACCTTTAATTATGTGAAACGACTGAATGAATATTACACATATATATATGTGTGTTTGAGCATGATAATATTTCACTGAACTGATATTGTATGAACTGTTACTATAAGGTAGCATGACATAATTGTATGTTACATTGCATCGGGTTGGGTTTTGACATTGATCGAAGGAAGTGTACTGAAAGGCTTCGAGCCTAACTTATTGGCAGCTCAGCTGCAAATCACTGGCTAGTGCCGCATTCGGTACTTTTTGGAGTGTAGGGATAGGTGGGTTGATTATATCCCCACATGGAGTGTAGGGTTGGACGGAGATAGAGAGTAGAGGCTAGTTGGGTAGGATTTTGTGCTGCATATCTGTTACTGAGATGAGCAAAGGCCCTAATGCTTATTGTTACTGAAATGGGCTAAGGCCAAACTGATCTGATACTGATATTAAAAAAGGCTTAGGCCCAAATTGTGATTATCTGATTATTGTCTATTTGTTTGTATGGGGATTACACACTGAGTTTACGTAAACTCACCTCTTCTGTTTAATCTGTACAAGTAATCCCCAGACATAGGCGGATGGGTTCAGCAGAGGACTCAGTGGTGGCCACACGTCTTCTGTTATGCTATTTAGTAACTATTAATGACTTTACTTTTAATTGTGATTAATTTTGCTGTACTATGGCCTCTATGGATTTTTACTTAATTTGGGATTTGCATTGATTTTGGGTTTGTTACTGCTAGCAGTAGGAAAAGATAGATGTTTTATCAAAAATACCACAAATGCGCAAACTGTTTAAAAAGCTACCACACTGAATTAACGTTTTGAAAACACTTGGCTGATTTAATAACACGATATTAGAATTAATAAGTAATAATACAAGGTTTCTAAATGGAAATTGTTTTTATGCAAAGTTAATGTTTTCAAACACACTACCATGTAACATCACCTGATTCAGCCATAACGTCTAGGCCGGGATTGGGGTGATATAATGATAAACAGGGATCCCTAAAATGAATCTTCAGCAGAATACTAAGTGCTCACAAGTTATAAAATGATAGGTTATTTTTGAGGCAATAAATTTCAATGTATATCTTAACAGGCGTCACTCCTCTAATTAATCTAAAACTTAAACATGAACATTAACCCCACCTTTCGATGATGGTAATATGGCACTATTAAGAGCAAGTGAACTAAATTGCTCTAATCCTCACTCAACATCCGTTGTAATGCTTGTTGGCTCGAACTGTCACTGTATTTTCCAATGTTAGTGACTACAATAACACTTCGTGTTAGGAAACATTCAAGCCCCAAGATTAAACAATAAAAGCAGGATTGAATAAGATAACATTTAACCAAGAATTCATGTGTACTTCCATTCAAACAGAAAACAGAGAGTAATCACCAGCATTTAGAAAGAAATAAGAAAGAATCTAGTGGATAATATTATTCCTAGACAACTCGACTGAATCTCTCTATTCCCTCTTGTCTCGTACTTAGGTTTCCTTACTAGAAGCTAATTTGCATCAATTTTCACATTGGCTCACCCGTGGAGGCTTAAACTGCAATAGCCTCAAGCTTCAAGGTAGGATGAGGAAGATGATGGTCAAGAAAAAGCTCTCTTCCCCTATTTTTCTTCTAACATTAACCTTTTATGTCCTCCTCCAACAATATAGGTGTCATTTCCTCATAATTATTCTATCCTTGTATGTACAAGTTGGTTATACCAAATTGAACAGCTCACACATATTTAGTTCTTATTTGGACAGTTGTAAGGTGCGGTGACAATTCTGGACGCAATCTGGAATTAACTCATGCAGCGACAGTAATGCAAAAAGGTAGCAAAATTATTGATAAAATAGGCTAGGATTCACTAAGTTATAAAATGCAATTTACTAAACTGAAAATGCTAAAATATATGCTTAGGATAATTAAATGGGAACAATTTAACCAATAAGTAAGGAGGAAAACCTATGTTCCTTCTAGTGCTAAAAAGCAATAATAGGTCTTTCCAGCAAGCCGATCTAGCATTTGATCAATGAAAGGAAGTGAGAAGTAATTCTTCTTTGTGGCCGCATTCAATTTATGATAATCCAAACAAAATCGCCATCCCGTGGGAATACATGTAGGAATTAATTCATCCTTATCATTGCGAACCACAGTGGTGCCACTCTTTTTAGGTACACATTGCACTGGACTTACCTAATTGCTATAAAAAATAGGGTAAATAATTCCAGCATCAAGCCATTTTATGATTTCCTTCTTGAAAACTTTTTTCATCTTCTTATTTAATCTTCTTTTTTGTTCAATTGATTGCTTGCCTTCATCTTCCAACTTGATCTTATGCATGTAAAAAGAAGGACTGATACATTGAATATTGGCAATACTCCAAGCAATAGCTTGTTTATGTTGCTTGAGAACATGGACCAATTTCTCTTCTTGAGTTACATCCAGTATTGCGGAGACAATAACTGGGAGAGTATTATGATCACCTAGAAAGACATATTTAAGATGAGGAGGTAGTGGTTTCAATTCTAGAGTAGGAGCTTTTTCAATAGATGGTTTGAAAATTAGGGTTGTTCTCTTGGCTAAGTCTAAGGATTCAATCTGCCATCCATGCTTGAGTTCAAGATTATTAGCTTCAACCATGCTGCCACAATCATCTAAGGACTTGGCATCAAATGTCATTGCAAACTCATTGCAAACTCTTCAGAAAGTACTGTGCTTTGGTCATTGAATTCTTCCTCAATTAGCTCAACTAGCACATTGAAAGTATTGCATTCTTCTTTGTCCTTGCATTGAATAGATTCAAAAACACTGAAGGTGACTTGCTCATCATTAAATTGCATGGTTAGTTCACTTTTGTAAACATCAATAAGAGTTCGACCGGTGGCTACAAATGGACGTCCCAAGATTATAGGAACCTCATTGGCTAAAAATGAATTTGTCCACACGAACTATGACATATTTGATTTGCTTTCAGGTTGAGCCAAGGATTGATCGACTAGTTGTAATGTCACTACAGTAGATTTCATGTTACTAATTCCTAACTTTCTGAAAGTAGATAGTGGCATTAGGTTAATGCTAGCTCCCAAGTCGCATAAAGCCTTGCGCAAATAATGATTTCTAATTGAACATGGGATGGTAAAGCTCTTAGGATCTTTTAATTTAGGGGGCAACTTGTTTGTTAAAATAGCACTATAGCCTTCTGTGAGTGCAATAGTTTTAATATCAGTGAGCTTCTTCTTCTTGGAAAAGAGGTTTTTCATAAATTTCTCATAACTCGAAATTTATACCAGAGCGTCTACTAAAGGAATTTTGATCTACATTGCTTTAGTGTGTCCAGGAACTACTGATACTGCTTGTCATGCTCATTCTTCCTGAATCTTTGTGGGAAAGGTAAAGATAGAGATACATCTGCTTTCGTCAATAGTTTTGAAGGTCAGACATTATGTATATGAGTGACATGTTATGGAACTTCATTGTCTGATACATCGACAAACTCTTCAGATTCAACATTCTCACCAGTGATCACTCCATGCATATCTTGAGGTGCTATAGTAGAGTCTATAAATGGTTTGCCAGTTTGTTTATCAATCCTAAGAGTTATAGCCTTACAATGTTCTTTCCCCTTCAAACTAGGATTTTTCGTGTCACTAGGTAATAAGCCTAGTGGTCGAGTATTTAGATTTAAAGCAAGTTGTCCTAATTGTTCCTCCAATGTTCGAATCACAGATGAATTCCCTTGTATGATAGTTTTTGTGCCAGTAATATGCTTCCGCATTAATGCCTCAAGAGTTGCTAATGGGTCAGAAGTACAAGCTTAAGTGTACAATTGTTGTTGATGTCCTTGAACATGCTAATTCAGTATTGAAGTGTGTCGTGGTTGTATCAAATTTTGGTGTGGATGTGTCTAGCCTTGTTGCGAGTGCATCTGAGTATACTGATTGTAGTTTTTCTATTATTGATTGTAATTCCCTTGTCTTGGACTATAATTTCCCTGAGGAGATGTATTCCCATAACTGAATGTCGCAGCATTTTGTCCAGCATTCTGAGTTCCCCAAAACGGTTGGCTGCGTGCAGAGTTGTTGAAAGAGTTACCATAAGAATTGTTGTATGTTACTAATATAATAAGCATTCTCTGTATGTTGTGGACAATCTTAATAGTTATGGTTGTCACTACAAATCTTACAAAAAAAGTAGGTGTAACACCCAAACCCGGCCTAGACGTTATGGGCAAATCTGGCAATGTCACATAGAATGAGATTTGTGGCCAAATTAATCAAGTTTAAACCATTTCTGTTTATTAGATTCTATTTATCTCTAGTAAATTTCAAAATTATTTCCGCTTTATTTTGGTTCGTTTAAAAACATTTTTTTGTAGCAGAAGCTTTTAAAACTATGATATTTTAAGAAAACCGTTCGCATTTAGGAAAATATTATTTTTCAATTAAACCGAGTTTTATAGTTTAAAAGTCCATAAAAAATAGTTAAAATCCAAAATCAAGGCAAACAGTCCAAAAGTCCCAAATTACATCAAATACTCTAAAAGAATAGGAAATAAAAACCGTAAATGAAATTAAAACCGTTTAATGAACATGTGATCACTGAAGAGTCCTCCGCCGCACCAAATTTGTCTAAGTTTGGGGATTACCTGTACAGATAAAATAGAAAGGGGTGAGTTTACGTAAACTCTATGTGTAATCCCCACAAAAGACATGCATATAGTCAATCACAATAAACAGTCAAATGTAGTCTGGGCCTAAACCCATTTTAGTCTTAGTAGTAGTTCGGGCCTTAGCCCATTTCAGTTTCAGTATCAGATATGCATTAGGGCCTAAGCCCATCACAATAAACAGAGTCCTACCCAACCAGCCTCTACACACCATCTCCATCCATCCCTACACTCCATATGGGGTTTAAAACACCCACCCATCCTTACACTCCAAGTAGTAACAAATACGACACAATATTAGTTGATTGCAGCTGAGCTGCTAGATGATAGGCTTAAGAGCCTTTCAGTACACTTCCTGTAACGCCCCAAAAATCTCAAAACCCGAAAATCCCGAAATCTCAAATTTTTCCTTTTTTGTGGTAAGCATTTCTGGTTAAGCGTTAATTATGTGATGGTAGGTATTGGTCAAGGTTTGAGTTCGAACCTAAGGGTAAAAGAAATTATAGTTAAATTATTAAAAGTTAAATTATTATAAGAACCCTGATGGCAAGTAGTTGGGCTTTTAAATAAAGATAGGGAAAAGTGGCATCAAAAAGCCTTGTGGAGGAGTGGCTAAGTGACGCCATTTAAGGTGTTGGGAGGTGGCGTTAGTAGATAGCAAGGAGATTCGAGGTTCGAATCCTAACTTAGTATTTTTTTGAGGAGTTTAATTTTGGCCTTCTAGAAGGTTGGAAGTGACGTGAAGATGGACTCCAAGGGGAGTGTTCAGAAGAGAAAACTTAGGAAATAGATTGGGGAGTTATCAGGGAGAAAAATGAGGAGATGAAAAGGGGGAAGTGATGGAGTCGAATGAGGAATTGAGGGTCAGGCAATTCGGCTATAGAGGCTATAAATAGGTGCCGAATGGGGGGTGGCCAGGCTAATGCCGAATTCCCTTCACCTTGTTGCCAGAAACCCTTTTTCCTAAAAGCCGAAAACCCTTTGTTTTACTTTCTTTCTTTGTGCTAATTTTCCCTCTTTTCCTCTACACGATTTTCTATATTCCACTTTTGGGTTAGCCGATTCCTTCTTCTACTCTTCTTCTTTAATTTGTGCCAAATAAACCTTATTCACCATACTAGTTTGAAAGCCGAAAAGCCGAATCTCCCTTGGGCTGATTACTCTTTTGGTGTAATTACCTTATCTTTTTTTCGACTAGTATTGTTAATACTGATTACTTCCCTCCCTCACTCTTTCTAATCAAGTTTGATAGGGAATCAGTATCGGATCTCGGGTTTTAACTCTCTGCCGAATTGTTCCTTAGGTGTTTTGCGGTTTGGTAAGTATTCCTCTCTTATTGACTAAGGTTGGCCAAACGATCTTAAGTGAAATAAGGGGGTGAATTATGTTGGATGCTAGTCCCCTAGTATTTGGTTTTAATGAGTAAGATTAATGCAAATTTAAGGAGTACGTGATCAAGGAAAAACTATTAGGGATTGGTGTTCAAGGTAAGGTTAAGGTGAGGTTTCAGTTTTTTTGGGTAAAATATGTGTTAAGCATACGATTAATGGAAGGGTGATATCATTTGTAGGTTAGTGACTAAGGGAATCGCAGCACGCTTGCTTACCAGGTGTGTACTTACACTGCACACACAAGTAGATCGACAAAAGCCGAAATACTGAAAAGCCGAAATGCCAAAAAGCTAAAAGTTTGGCTATGGTAGCTTGCGAGTGCTCGAACACTCATAAGGGGGAGACCGATAGGTTGCCTGAGGCCCATGGGTGATTCCATGGACTTGGGTTGTGAATAGGCCAAATGGGCCGGAATGAGCTAAATGGGCCCGAGGGGCTGTTGGGCCCATATTAGGAAAATTTTGATAAGTGATGCTATGTGATAGAAAATTTGTATGTGAACATGAATATAATGTGATTTGGGCCGAATGGGCCATATAAATTATATTGATCCTAAAGGGCCATAGAATGTGAATTGGGCCTGATGGGCCATATGAACGTGAATTGGGTCGGATGGGCCATATAAATGAGATTGGGTCTAGTAGGCCATATGCATGTATGTAGGGGTTTTGGGCTTAGTATATGATGGTTACATAAAACTTAATTAAATTGTTGAGACCGTGGACAAGTCATAAGGGTAAGGTGTGGCAACGGGTATATGCTTGTCTAGGATTGGATGTAGGAAGAGCTTGGTACTTAAGCGGTCTTAATGACCCACCTCCTCTTCTCTGGAATCCTACTTGGTGCATAGTATTCGTTCATCTTAGCTCACGGGATTTGTTAATGGGCCAAGGTAAGTGAAAACCGTAATAAAGGGAAATTTACCGAAATACCCCTAAGGGCGAAAATAACCAAAATATCCCTATGTGTTGAATGTAAGTTTAATGGATGTAACATGCATATCTAATTCATACAAATGATATTCTGCTTAGGTTGCATATGGGTTGGGAATTACAGAACGGAGGAAGTATATGAGGATCGCATAGGTGCCTGACAATCGTGGATCCACCGACAGCTTTTAAGCCCAATATGTAAATGAAGGCAGTTTCGCAACCGGGATACCTTGGATGTGTATCAGTTGGGTGGGTCGATATTTATATCCCCACATGATGTGTATCGGGGGACGGAGTTGGTGTGTAGCGATGGATTATTGGGATGGGATTGCACTGCATTACATTACATGTATGATGTATGGTGGTTGATGTATGCTTAATGTTTGTTCAAGGGATGTACACACTGAGTTTGCAAAAACTCACCCCCTCTTTTATTTTTCTCAGGTGATGCTCAATAGGAGGTTCGATGTCTGGAGGCACTCTGGGTGGCCATCTAGCGAGACAGCTTGGACTTGTTTGTTCTACTAAAAAAAGAGCATTTAGTTTCTAATTTATTAAGTGATTTTAGACTGGATTGTAATAAAGCCTCCCCCTTTTTGTTATTATTTGGATTATTATTTTTATGCGATGTAGTTATGAGAGGTTGGACATGGTTTCTTGAATTATAGCATGTTTACTACGTTTTCGCAACTAAATTCTTAAATGATAAGTTTTTTTAAATCAAATGTTTTAAACAAAGCTTTCGCAACTGAAAAGAGTGTTTTCATAAGTTAACTAAGGTTTCATATCTTAAGGAAGGGTTTTCAATGAAAACAAGGTTTTTGCTAAAACACTTCAATGTGACGCGCCAGATTCGGCCATAGTGTCTGGGTCGGGTTTGGGGTGTTACACTTCCTCCTAATATCAGCATCCCAACCCAATGCAATGCAACATACAGTAAATAACATGCTAATACATGAATATCAGTTATACATACAGTTCAGTATTCATTCATATAATCGTCATGCTCAGTACATACATCATACATGTCGTTCACGCATTTAAGGGTCTAAGTAGTGCTTACCGACCCTACAGTAGGTTCACAGTCGACTTGGGTGACCCATGCAACCTTAGAACACATTTCAGTTAAATGGGCTCACACGCTCATGTCGCTTGCCCATATGGGCCTACACGCCCATGTGGCCCATACGCCTAGGTTGGCCTTGGCCCGTGTGGATCACACGGCCTGGCCCAAATTTCCAAAAGCCCATGTGGACTACCAGTGTAGACCCACACGCCCGTGTGGCCCACACAACATAAATCAGCCTAGCCCGTGTGTCGCACACGGCCTACCAGGCCATCACACGATCATGTCTTGCGCACACGGCCTAGCCTCATTGATCAGACGCCCGTGCTATGGGACATAGCCTACCACACAGGCGACCACATGCCCATGTGGCATCAAGAATGCTTATTTTTGGCTTTCACTGAAACCCCATTTTCTGCATTTTTAGGTACATACCTGGTATCAATTTGATGCAGACACTATCCTGAGACCACCTAACTTAAGAAACAATATTCAAAAACTCTAATTCAGTGCACAATTATGAAACTCAATTCAGAACTAATCCATATACGCAGCCTGAAAAGGTCAACCAACAAGTCCGAAAACTTAGCACCAAGGAACAGAGACCCTTAAAGATCAAATCACTAAAGGAGTAACAATTGTTCCTTGACCTTCCCCTAGTCAAAGGTAACCACAAAGACAACCCCTTTTAAAATACTAACCACGAAAAAACAAGATTACAACAACGCAAAACTTACCCGACAATCACAGTCAAACGTTTGCATGAGAATGAGGCAGATTTGAATAATCGAAAGAATGAGAAGAAGTAAAATTTTGGCAGAGAAGGAAGGGAAACAAAATGTCAAAAGATGGAAGAATTTTGGGGAATATTGACGTTAAAAGGTTTTGAAAGGAGAGAAAATAAAATAAAATAAATTTTATAACTCCCAAATCCCTTATTTCACTCTCCCACTAACCCACTTCTCTGAATTCTAACTGCACTAAAACTCTTGAGCACAACCGCGCAAAAATAAACTCCCACGCTCATGCAAGGATTTGAACACAAGACATTCAACAACCTAACACTTAACTTAACCACCAAACCAGCAGGCCTATTCTGATATATTCCTACAAATAATTAGATATAAGCTCTCTCCAAATGCAAGGCTTAACTCAGAAAAATATCAAAATTTGTCGAAGATGAGACTTGAACTTGGGACCTCACACACACACACCTAGAACACTTAACCACTGAAGCAGATACACAGCTTGTCACATTTTCACAAAAGTCAAAATAGAAATTTTGGGGCGTTACAACTCTACCCCCTAAAAAAATTTTAGCCTCGAAATTTACCTGATCAGAACAGATAGGGATACTATTGACGCATCGCATTCTCAGGCTCTTATGTGGCCTCCTCAATGCTATGATTCTACCATAGCACTTTCACTAAAGGGATAGACTTCTTCCGAAGAACCTTTACATCATGATCCAGAATTTGAACCGACTCCTCCTCGAAGGTCAAATCTGGTCTAACCTCAATCTCCTCAACATGGACAATATGGGTAGGATCAGAAAGGTAACGCCTCAACATCGAGACATGGGGTACTTCATGAATACAGTCTAGCTCTAAAGGTAACTCCAACTAATAAGTGATCGGTCCTACTCACTTTAGGGTTCAGTAAGGCCCAATAAACCTAAGGCTCAATTTGCCCTTGCGACTGAACCTTAGAACCTTCTTCCTTAGCGAGACCTTGAGAAACACAAAGTCCTCCACAGAATACTCAATCTCACGCCTCTTGAAATCTGCATAGGACTTCTATCTATCAGAAGCCACCTTCAAACGATCCCTGATCAGTCGGACCTTATCCTCAATCTCGGAAACCAACTCAAGACCCAACACTCGACGTTCGCCCAACTCAGTCCAACACAAAGGAGTACGACACTTACGACCATACAGAGCCTCGTAAGGTGCCATTTGAATACTCGACTGGAAGTTGTTGTTGTAGGTGAATTCTACTAGCGACAGATAATCCTCCCAACTGCCTCGAAAATCGATAACACAACTCCTCAACATATCCTCTAGTATCTGAATCACCTTTTCAGATTAACCATCTGTCTGAGGATGGAATGCAGTATTGAATTCCAATATCAAACCCAAAGCCTCATATAACTTTTTCCAGAACTGAAGCATAAAACCTGGATCCCTATTAGAAATGATTGACACCGAAACCCCAAGCAGTCTAACTATCTTTGAGATATACAGTTTCGCCAACTTCTGAAGAGAATAGTCAGTCCTAACTAGAATGAAGTGCACGGACTTGGCCAATCGATCCACGATGACCCAAACAGAATCCTTCTTAGTGGGTGTCAAGGGCAAGCCACTAACAAAGTCCATCGCCACTCACTCCCACTTCCATAGCGAAATCTTAACCGGCTATAGTAAACCCAAAGGTAACTGGTGCTCAGCCTTGACCTGCTGGCATGTTAGACATCGTGCCACAAAATTAGTAACCTCCCGTTTCAAACCCGGCTACCAGTACAGTTCTCGAATATCTCGGTACATCTTATTCCCACTGAGATGCATAGCATAAGGGCTACTATGCGCTTCTCTCAGAATAGATTGCCTCAGATTAGTATCATTCGGTACACAAATCTCATCACGAAAACAAAGTACCCCATCATTATTCAACCTAAAGTCCATAGTCCCGCCACTCTCAACTTGACAGTACCGAAGACCCAACCACTCATCCTCTAACTGCCTATCCTAAATCTGTTCTATCCAAGTCGGTTTAACCTGCAGCTTAGCCAACAAAATTTCATGATCGAACAAACTCAGTCGAGTGAACATCGCTCTTAGATCAGTCATCGCCCTACGGCTCAACCCATCGGCCACCACGTTGGCCTTTCCAAGATGGTACTCAATAGTACAGTCATAGCCCTTAAGCAGTTCAATCTATCTACGCTGCCTAAGATTTAACTCCTTCTAAGTTAGTAGGTACTTAAAGCTTTTGTGATTAGTGTAGATAATGCACTTCTTACCATACATATTGTGCCTCCAAATCTTCAAGGAAAAGACCACGGCGGCCAATTCCAAATCATGCGTCGGATAGTTTTCCTCATGCGTCTTAAGCTGACGAGACACATATGCCACAACCATACCATCCTGCATCAGCACACAGCCTAGACCCATATGCGATGCATCGCTATATACTATAAACTCCTTTCTGGATTCTGGCTGTATCAGAATAGGAGCCTGAGTCAAAACAGACTTGAGCTTCTCAAAGCTCTCTTGTTGTGCATCAATCCAGATGAAAGGGACACCCTTACATAAAAGCTTAATCAAGGGAGCTGTAATTAGAGAGAAACCTTCAAATAACTGACGATAATAACCCACCAAACCCAGAAAGCTGCAAATCTCTGACACATTCTTAGGCTGTTTCCAATTCAGTACAACCTCAATCTTACGAGGATCAAATCGAATCCCCTCAGTAGAAACTACATGTCCTAGACATGTTACCTCTCGTAACCAAAATTCGCACTTGCTAAATTTAGTATAGAATTGCTTTTCCCTTAAAAACTGAAGAACCACTCTAGTGCTCGTCATGCTCATCCTCAGTCTTAGAATAAACTAATACGTCGTCGATGAAAACAACCACTAACTGATCCAGGGAGGGCTGAAATACTTGGTACATCAGATCCATAAATGTCGTCGGTGCAGTCGTCAATCCAAAAGGCATCACTAGAAACTCGTAGTGACCATAACGAGTCCTAAATGTCGTCTTATGCAAATCAGCTTCCTTAACCTTCAATTGATGATACCCAGAACGCAGATCAATCTGTGAGAATAACGAAGCCCCAATGAACTGATCAAACAGGTCATCAATCCTTGAAAGCAGATACTTATTCTTAATAGTCAGCTTGCTCAGCTACCGGTAATCTATACGCATCCTCATGGTCCCATCCTTTTTCTTAACAAATAGAACCGGTGCTCCTTATGGAGAGACACTAGAACAGATGAAACCACGATCCAACAATTCTTGCAGTTGAGTCTTAAGCTCTGTAAGCTCCTTCGGTGCCATACGGCAGGGAATGATAAGACACTGGAGCTATACCAGGAAGGAGCTCAATCCCAAATTCCATTTTTCGATTTGGAGGTAAACCCGGTAGCTTCTCAGGAAAGACATCTAAAAAATCCCTTATAGTTTGAATGTCTTTTACAGTAGAGTCCTAAGAAATGGAAACACCAATATAGGCCAAAAATGCCTCACATCCCTTACGAACCAATTTCTCAACCACTAGTGCAGAGATTACATTAGGAAAATAATTTTGACGTTCTCCAATCACGACTACCTCATTATCCTCCTCAGTTCTCAAGATGACCCTCTTAGTCACACAATCTAGACTGGCACGGCTCTTGACCAACCAGTCCATACCCAGAATTAGGTCGAACTCCCTAAACGAAAGCTCCATCAGATCAACCAGAAATACCGACCCCTGAATCTTTAGCGAAACATCTCTATATAGTTTGCTAACTTGAACCAATTGCCCTAGGGGAATCAGTATAGTCACCTCACTAGAAGTACTCTCAACTAGAATCCCCAAGTTTCCAAACACAGTGCTAGCTGCATATGAATGTGTGTAACTTATGTCTATCAAAGCAAAGTAAAGTACATCATAAATTAAGAACATACCTGTAATGATGTCTTGAGCATCTCTGTCCTCTTGGCGACGAGCAGCATAAACAAGAGCATGCTACCTCGCCTCAGTCTGTCCAGCACCTCTGCCTATGCTCTCTATCTATGGCCCATACTGTTACCACCCCTAGCCTGACCATAGGCCCTCAGTGGATACTGAACTACTCTCTGTGGCTGCGCAGTACCAGAACCTAGAGCTTGCATCTGATTGGCCCTCAGTGGACACTCCCGAATGCAGTGCTCTAATGACCCACACTTTAAACACATCCCAATCCTCCTCCAACACTCACCCTGATGGCGTCTACCACAATCTCCACACAGTTACAGTCCAATAGGAGCAACAGGGGGCCTAGCTCTAATCAGCCTATCAGTCTTGGCCTTTTTTTAGGCCTCTATAGTGAACTCGAGAGCTCTAAATCTCTCTTGTTCTTACCCCTCTCACGATCTCTGTTTTGGCACTCAGCGCGCTTAACCTCTTCGGCTATCTTCGTATTCTTTACCATAATAGAGAACTCTCGCTCTCCCTTAAGTTATCTCTAAGGTCGTCCTCAAAACAGACGCATCTCTCACACCCAAACGCCACCATACCTCACGCATAGCAGCTCAGCCTCAGAAAGTTGGCCTCATACTCGGCCACTAATCGGTCTCCCTGAGTGAGGTTCAAAAACTTACGCCTATGAGCATCGATGTAACTTGATCCCACATACTTCCCTTGGAAGGTAGACTTAAAGAACTCCCAGGATAGACTATTGGGTTGTGTACCCTCCTTAACAATCAGCCACCACTGGTAGGCCTCATAGCGAAGCAACGAGACCGCACCCTTTAATTTCTGTTCAGGGGTACAGTTTAAATCATCCATTATCCTCTCAGTAGCCTCCATCCAGTACTCAGCCACATTAGGGGCCACTCAGTGACACCCTTAAATAGTTTAGCTCCATTAGACCGAAGTTATTCCGTAACTGACCCTTGGCCTCCAGATCCAATATTGTCCCCAACGACCCTCTCCAGTATTCTTAACATAACCTAAGACAATGCATTGTCCCCGGCCATGCGATCTTGAGACCCAGTCTCAGTAGCAGGTGACACCGATACCTCACTAGTGTCCAGGTTCGGCATGCTGCCCAGAGAAGAGGACTCAGCTCGAGCCCCTCTATGGCCTCTACCTCGTCCTCTAGTACCTCATCTACAGATACCTCATGCCCTCATGTCTATAAGAATTTATCTGTATTACGAATTTTATGAATTAGTTACAGTTCCAGTATTTATTAACAGATGTTTTATGTAAAGCAATATCATAAGTTCAGATTTGTTTTTCGCAAGTACAGTTTCTATCAGTTTCAGCTTCACTACAATTTTAGTATATACTAACTAAAGTTTTCTTAGAATAGGCTATTTATATCAGTTTATCAGAATACTTACAAGATCGGTGCTGGAGACTCGTTGTACAACATTTTAGTCAAATCATTTAATATCATTTAAAAACCAGTTCTTAAAAACCAAGGTTTAAAAACCCAAAATTCACAGCTGAGTTTTGTTATCTAGCTCTGATACCACTAAATGTAACACCCCAAATCTGGCCTAGACGTCATGAACGATTTTGACGATGTCACATGGAATGGGATTTGTGGTCAAATTTATCAAGTTTAAAACCATTTTCGTTTACTAGCTTCTATTTATCTCTAGTCAATTTCAAAATTATTTCCTCTTTAATTTGGTCTATTTAAAAACATATTTTGCAGTGGAAGCTTTTAAAACCGTAATATTTTAAGAAAATCATTCACATTTAGAAAAACATTATTTTTTAGTTAAACCGAGTTTTGCAGTTTAAAAGTCTATAAAAAAAGTTAAAATCCAAAATCATGATAAACAGTCCAAAAGTCCCAAATTACATCAAATACTCCAAAAGAATAGTAAATAAAAATCGTAAATGAAAGTAAAATCGTTCAATCAACATGTGGTCACCGTAGATTCCTTCACCATACCGAATCCGTCTAAGCCTGTAGATTACCTATACAGATAAAACAAAAAGGGGTGAGTTTATGTAAACTCAGTGTATAATTCCCACCGAAGACATGCATACAGTCAATCGCAACAAACAGTCAAATGCAGTCTGGGCCTATGCCCATTTCAGTCTCAGTAGTAGTTCGGGCCTTAGCCATTCTAGTTTCAGTATCAGATATGCATTAGGGCCTAAACCCATCACAGTAATCAGAGTCCTACCTAACTAGCCTCTACACACCATCTCCATCCATCCCTACACTCCATGTGTGGTTTAAAACACCTACATGATAAATCGTAATTTATACATATTTTTCCCCATATTTAACGCATTTTATGGATGATTTTCCATTAGAATTGGTGAATTCGATGTCCTAATGCTTTAATTTCATGTTTTACACTTAGGAGAGCATAGGAGAGCGAATGGAACGAGAAACGGGCCAAAAACGGAGAAAATGGGCCAAAGTACGAAATCAACACGGCCTAGACCTCCTCACACGGGTAGACCACACGGCCGTGTCAATCTGGCAGAATTAGAGCACGACTCACACGGGCGTGTCACACGGGCATGTCCCTGCCGAGCCCAAGTTAAGTCCAATTCAGAAAAGGCCACTTTTTAGGGCTTCTAGGCATTCCAAAGCCTATAAATACACCCTAGAGGAGACAGAAAAGGGAGATGGAAAAGAGGGAGTAAAGAATTACTCCAAGGAAGCCGATTGATCCATCTCAGAAGCCGGATTCATCGTCAAAACTGAAGATCTCTCATCAATTTCCCTTCAGGAGTTTTGGGTTTTCTTTATGTTTTGTATTTGTTATTCTTCTGAGATGTTTTCTTATTTAGTTATGAACTAAACCCCTAAATACCTAAGGGGAATGAAACCTATGACGAATCTTATTATTATTTTCTGAATCATATGATAAATATTTAACTTGTTCTTAATTATGTGTTCTTAATTGTTGTTTTGATATCCCAGGATACTAATTCAAGACACGCTCTTATTTAGAGGAGGAATAGACCCTGTGTAAGAGTACATTTGCCATAATTAAGCGGAGTTGATTGCGTGTCTAGAAATAGGGTAACAAGATTTTGCCGGATTAGGGTGAAACCTAATAAGGGGATCCATAGATTGAGTTAATGCAACCCTAGAATGTTAATTACAGAAAAGTCTCGGTTATCCAATCTAGGGATTAGACGTTATTAGTCTTTAATAGGGATAATAACATAACTTAGGGATCTCTATGGAAGAAATTGAATGAATAAATCGTCCGATTCGGAGCCAGAATAACAAGTAAAGTCTAGGTGGATTTTTCCTTAGGTATTGTCTTCATTCAATCGATTTTCCCAAAAGAAATTCCCCAATTATTTTCTCTGTGCATTCTTAGTTTAGATAATTAGTTAATTAAAACAAAAACACATTATTTTTAGGCTAGATAATAAAAAAACAGTCATTACTAGTACTTTTAGTTCCTTTGGGTTCGACTATCTGGTCTTGCTAAAACTATACTACTGTTCGATAGGTACACTTGCCTACATCGTGATAATAGTTAGTTCAAGAACGAGTAATTATAAATATTTAAAATCTATCACAGAATCATGCTATCCAGTTTTTTGGCGCCTTTGCCGGGAAACTAAGATGTTAGGAACGCTCAATTTTTATTATTTTAGCCATTTATTTTTCTTTGAATTTAATTTAATTTTATTATTTTTATTACTAATTAATTTACTTTTTCTTTCTCTTACCAGTTCTTTAGAGTTTATGACTAGAAGAAACCCGTCGGGACCATTACTTTTTGACCAAGAAATCGATCGCATAGTTCATAGAAACCAAAGAGAAATAAGGCGCAGCTTAAGATACACAAAGAATGAGCAAGAAGACGATACTCAACCTCCAACCGACGAGATGTCTGAAAACCAAGGCAATCAGCTACCTCCTGCAATTGCGGTTAATCCAAAACCTGCTCCACTCACTATGTATGATTATGCTAAACCTTCTTTAACAGGAACTGAATCTATCATAGTTAGACTGGCTGTAGCTGTAAATACTTTTGAACTAAAACCTAACACAATTCAAATGATACAGCAGTTTGTTCAATTTGATGGTTTGCAGGATGAAGATCCCAACGCTCACTTAGTAAACTTTCTGGAATTTTGCGATACATTTAAAATCAATGGCATTTCTGATGATGCCATTTGTCTTCAGTTATTTCCTTTTTCACCGAGAAACAAAGCTAAACAGTGGTTGAACTCGTTACCACAAGGGTCAATTACTACTTGGGAACAAATGACCGAAAAATTTTTACAAAAATACTTTTCGCCGGCTAAAACGGCTAAATTATGTAATGATATCTCTTCTTTTGTGCAGATGGATTTAGAAACACTTTACGATGCATGGGAGAGATACAAGGACTTAATGAGAAGGTGCCCTCACCATGGGGTACCGCTTTGGCTTCAAGTACAATCATTTCAATGGTCTGAATCCCTCGACTCGGCAAATGGTTGATGCAGCTGCTGGCGGAACCATCAACAACAAAACACCTGAAGAGGCTTATGAATTCATTAAAGAAATGTCACTAAATAACTATCAGTGGCAAGTCATGAGGACTAAGCCAACAAAAACAGCTGGAGTTTATAATGTCAACTCAGTTACTATGCTGTCAAATCAGGAAGAACTTCTCAATAAAAAGATTGATGGTTTACTTGGTTCTACGCAGGTACATCCAGTAATGAGGTGTGACTCAAGTGGAAGAGGTGTGCATACAGAATATCAATCCTTCAATCCTACAACCGAAGGGGAACAAGTCAACTATATGGGTAACAATAACTTTCGATCTTAAAATAACCCATACAGTAATACTTATAATACAGGTTGGAGGAACCACCCAAATTTCTACTGGGGTTGTCAAGGGAATCAAAAGCCATAACATCCTCTGGGCTACCAACAACCACCCTACCAACAGGAAAAGAAGCCAAATCTTGAAGAGATGCTCTCTAAATTCATCTCGATGTCAGAAACCCGTTTCCAAAATATTGAGACAGCACTTAAAAATCAACAGGCATCGATCCAAGGACTCGAAACTCAGATAGGCCAGCTATCCAAACTAATCTCCGAATGACCACAAGGTAGCTTACCAAGTAATACTGAACCTAACCGAAGGGAACACCTTAATGCAATTAGTACTCAAGATAAGGAATGATTCATTGCACTTGAGCCAGAATTAATGCAAGAAACTGTGGTGAGCAAAGGTAAAAGTGAGGTAAGTCATAACAAAACGGTGAATGAAGAATATAAACCTCGTGTCTCATATCCTAACGTGACAAGGAAAGACCGCTCAGATGAACAATTCGGTAAATTCCATAAACTTTTTAAAAAATTACATATTAACTTACTGTTTATTGAAGCTCCGTCGTAGATGCCAAATGCAATGAAATTTTTAAAACAGCTTTTAGTAAACAAGCAAAAGTTGGATGAAGTGTCACATGTGGAGCTAAACGCAGTCTGCTCAGCTATTCTATAGAATAAGCTACCCCACAAATTGAAAGATCCAGGTAGTTTTACAATTCCTTGCTTAATTGGTAGTTTAGATATAAGTCATGCATTAGCTGATTTAGGGGCTAGTATTAACGTCATGCTTTACAAAATGTTTAAGCAACTAGGTCTTGGGAAACCTAAACAAACTAGGATGAGCATTCAATTGGCAGATAAAACTATAAGATTCCCTAGGGGTATTATTGAAGATTTACTCGTGAAAGTAGATAAGTTCATATTCCCCGTTGATTTTGTTGTTCTAGACATAGAGGAGGATAATAACACCCCTTTGATTTTAGGGAGGCCCTTTTTAGCAACTGCTAAAACAATTATTGATGTTGGCACAGGTGAGCTCACGCTTCGCGTAGGAGACGACACGATTACCCTTTAAGCTCATAATTCTGGCATCACATCGAATATTGAAGGTAGTAGTCCAGACCAATCTACTAAAACTGATAATATGACTTTGTAGAAATTGAGCTTCAAAGAAGATCACAAGCCATGTTCCAGAAATGATAAAGGACACATTCATGAAGAACGAAGGCACAGATAAATGAGCTAGACGAATGGCGAGCACTCAAACTGAGAACACATGATAAATTGAAACTACGTCAAAACAAGGCTGATACCTTTCCAAATCAACTTAAGGTTGGCAATAAAGTCTTACTAGATGCCGTAAATCCTCACATTGTCACTACCACACTTAATGAGGAAATCCCTCTTACAGTACTTAGTATTTTTCCATTCGGTACGGTGGAGGTGAGTCACCCCAAGTTCAAAACTTTTAAGGTAAACAACACCCGATTAAAACCCTATTTTGATGAGATTGATAGCAGGAATGAGGAGCATAAACTCCTCAAGCCACCCTGACCATTCACTAGAGACGTAAGTCGAGCTTAGACTAAAAATAAGCGCTTCTCGGGAGGCAACCCGAGCACTAACATATTTTTATTTCTTTATTTTTAAATTCTAAAACTTTAAATCATTAACTTTATCTTTGAACTGCAAATTTTTTTCAGCACACACGGCGAGGCACATGGGCGTGCCTAAAGCCGTGGCCAAACAGGGGAAGAGAAACGACCGTGCAATATGGTCGTATAGAAGAAGGACATGATTTCCCCAAAACACAGGATGCGATAATTCCCCATGGCCGTACGACATGGCCGTGGGTGAACTTGATAGGTGACCATGGGCGTGGGAATAGAAAAACACGGGCGTGCTAGGGGCAAGGCTCGATTCTGTTTCTTTGACATGGGCGTGGTACCCTAACACGCGGGCGTGGAAGAAGCGAACAAAGCTAGGCACAACCTACGACATGGCCGTGTGCCACACATGCCCAAGACACACGGGCGTGGGATAGTAGCCAGGCACGACCTAAATCATAAAGTTCGAAAAACACGGGCTCACCTTCAGAGTACACGGGCGTGGCCCTAGACCGTGTGGCCCTCTTCTATATAAGCAAACCATTGTTCATCTTCTTCCCCCTTTCAAAAACCCTAACCCTAGCCGCTGCAACTCCATACGACCCTCTGCCACGTCCGTGTGCTGCCTTCAACTTCGTTTTTGACGCTCAATCTCTCTCCCTTAGCGTTTTTTTACTCTTTTCACTTCTATTTTACTTATTACTAATTATTATTATACCAATAATTTCCATTTCTTTTGAACTATCTTCCATTTCTGTTCATTACTTTATCATTTAGTTTGCATTTTTAGTTAGTTATTATACATTTCATGCTAAATCAAGTGATTAGGAAACTTCATACCCGTGATTTTACCATGGTCATCCTCACGATATTCCCATGCCAACATCTCTCATGTAATTTGTATTGTTCAATTATTTCTTATATATTTCATGTTGTTAGGAAAGCTTCATTCTTTTACACATGCCATTACTACATACAATGACAAAGTCACGAAATTATTATATTGGTTGTGTTTGGTTGTGGCTGAAAGTCTGCTTTTTAGTTGGAAATTGTATTCCTTTTACTTCGACCACTCATCAAGATGACTTGATGATTCTAATCACAGGTACCATGTCATCGTCAAGAGGAAACAAAACCACCGTACCTACTTTGTAGAAGAGGAAGGGAGCGTCCTTTTCCGCGGGCCCAACCACAGAAATCCATCACCCTCTCTTACAGTTTTCCCGAAGGCCCCAGGAAGAACTGATCCAAATACTTCAGGCTCGACCCTTAATTGTGGGCCGCTGCATCGACTGGGCTGCCGTAGAACAAGTCCAAATGGCTGATGCGATTCGGGCTCTCCTAGCCACCGACCCTTGAGAGCTGTTCTTTGGGTTATCGAGCCGACATACCTCGAGCTCATGATGAAACTATTCTCAATGTTCCATCTCCAGACCATAATGATAAGGTATGATGATCCCGGCACAATCCAGTTTTGCCTAGGAGGATTAATCCACCAGCTAAGTATCCCAAAGTTCGGTGTTGCTCTAGGCCTATATACGGAGGAGTTTCGAGAGGAGAATGAACTACATGCTCTCAGTCTCCACATACATTTATCTCCCTCGAAGTGCTGGCACACTTTGGACCTTAGCACGGGCTCGTACAATCCTAGCCACTCCAAGGCATCAGTTCTCACACTATCCCTAAGATACTTACACGCTATTTTAGCTCACACGATTACAGGGAGGCTAGAGAGCACTGGTGTCGTCAACAACCACGACGTCTACTTTTTATGGTGCATGTCACAAGGGCACATCATCGACCTTGCCTATTTCATCACCCTTGTGATTCAGCACCAGACAAAGTGGCATTAGAAGGGGGTCATCTCCATTGGCCTCTACGTAACTAGGCTAGCGCGACACTTCAGGCTCCTTAACACCGCGGCCCAAGAATTATCCCTCACCCTCATCAGCCAGATGTCTCCACAAGGCATCTCGAGCATGCTTAGCATGAGGATGATCGAGAGGCACCGAGGAACCTACCCTCCCTAGTATCATCTTGCCCAATCTACCGAAGAGGAGGCTTACGAAGACATTCCTGATGATGTCCCCCCACAGCACGAGGACCTACTGACTCAACCACTACCACCCTCTCGTCCAGTTCATGCGGCAGCTTCATATGCTGACATCTCTGAGCGCCTCAACCGATTTGAGCAGCAGTATTTTCAATGATTTGACAATATTGATGCTACTCTACAGCAGATTTGTCAGCACCTCCACATCTCATCGCCATCCCACCTCGCAAACCATCCAGCGCTGAAGATGTTTAGAAATATTTATTTATTATTTTATGTTTTTAATTTTTATTGAAACTACTTTTTATTTTTGTTAGATTTTAGAATTTTATTTTTTTAATTATTAATTTTGGTTATTTCTTTTCGAGTACTTATTCTTCCTAATATCCCCTAAAAAGTTCCTGATTTTATCACAGTTATACAGAGCTCTTAAGCTCATCATCACATAGGAACTAAAACTCCATCGGGAAAGGTTCTCCACAATTGCCATGTCCTGCTCGACCACGACCATAGCTACCACTAGATATAATATTCTTTTGGCACAGGACTTATGCCCTAATGAACTTCTACGACCGCCGGAGTATCCTCCTCCACTCTCGAACCGATTACTCTCCAAAACTCTTGTTCGAGGAATTCATCATACAGGAAGTTTCACTTCTTTCCCTATCTTATTTTTATTTTATAATACCTATCTTTGTACATTGAGGGCAATGTACATCTTAAGTGTGGGGGGAGGCATTCATTTCATTATCAAAAAAATCCCTGAATAATTACCTTGTTCTCTTGAAAAGCTCTCATATCATATTTAGGATAAATTTTAATTGGTTTATGATTTTGATTGATATATCTTGAATTAAAACATAGGGATTTATGCATTGATTGTTTAAAATTTAAGACATTAGAGAATCAAGCATGATAAGTTGATTTTTAAGAATTTAAAATTATAGGTTGTTTTCCCCAAATCTAGGTATTACTTTGAATTGGGATTCACAAGTCTAAACATCAACAAGCCATAATTTTTGTGAGATTTTTTTAACCTTTTGAGCATCTATTCATCCTTTCATGCTCACATTTATTATTTCTTTGAGTGCGTCAGTATTGAACTGTTATTCTAGAACTTGCTTGATTATGCATGTCGAGACTGATTTGATATATCAAAATGATTAAGGCACTTAGGATTAACCCACTCATGCCATGAAAAGCCTACCTCCACGATTAAGCCCTAGTAAACCCCATTGAGCCTAACAAGCCATTCCTTGTATTAACCTCAATATTAACCCTTAACCCATTATTGTTGAAATCCCCTAAATTAATCCCTATTTTTGTTGAGATTTGAGTTGAATGGAATGCTTAGCTATGCTTTGTTCTTAATAGTTAGTCTATGTTATTTAAATTGTTCTTAAAAAAAACTATGTATATTTATTAGTAATCCCATAATCTGAGAAGAAGCTCTATTGTACGCAAGTGAAAATTCACTCTTTTTCTAGTTAGGCAATTTTTCAATTCAATCTCGATTTTAACCCTTTCTTTCAGCTTGTGACCACACCCCCTAACCAAGCCTCATTACAACCCTCTAAAGACATTTTGATTGACTTATCATCTTAAATTATAGTGGTGGAGATTTGATTTTCATGCAAGCCTATGGTAATGACTTTCCATTATTGACTATTGAGTGCTTCCTTTATTGTCTTTAAAAAAACTCAAGTGATTTAAGTGAATCTTTAGTGAGGATGTAAAACTCTGTGATATTCTGAATTAAAGGAAATTACTTAGATGAGGGAAGGCACCTATGTTTCTGGAAAAAAATGCTCAACTTAGAATGATTGAAACTTTTATGTTCTTTTAGTTAAATTCTCAATGTATGATTACCTATGGATTAATTTGAGATATTATTGATAAAAATTATAAGTTGAGAAGAATTTATTTTGATTATGAGTTGAGGATTTTGCTTGAGGACAAGCAAATGCTTAAGTGTGGGGGTATTTGATAAACCGTAATTTATACATGTTTTTTCCCCATGTTTAACGCATTTTATGGATGATTTTCCATTAGAATTGGTGAATTTGATGCTCCTAATGCTTTAATTTCATGTTTTACACTTAGGAGAGTATAGGAGAGTGAAAGGAACGAGAAACAGGCCAAAAATGAAGAAAATGGGCCAAAGTACGAAATCAACACGGGCAAACCACACGGCCGTGTCAATTTGGCAGAATTGGAGCACGACTCACACGGGCATGTCACACGGGCGTGTCCCTGCTGAGCCCAAGTTAAGTCCAATTCTGAAAAGGCTACTTTTGAGGGCTTCTAGGCATTCCAAAGCCTATAAATTCACCCTAGAGGAGGAAGAAAAGGGAGACGGAGAAGGGAGAGTAAGGAATTACTCCAAGGAAGCCGATTGATCCATCTCAGAAGCCAGATTCATCATCAAAATTGAAGATCTCTCCTCAATTTCCCTTTAGGAGTTTTGGGTTTTCTTTATGTTTTGTATTCGTTATTCTTCTGAAATGTTTTCTTATTTAGTTATGAACTAAACCCCTAAATACCAAAGGGGAATGAAACCTATAAAGAATATTGTTATTATTTTCTGAATCGTATGATAAATATTTAACTTGTTCTTAATTATGTGTTCTTAATTCTTGTTTTGATATCCCATGATACTGATTCAAGACATGCTCTTATTCAGAGGAGGAATAGACCCTGTCTAAGAGTACATTTTTCATAATTAAGCGGAGTTGATTGCGCACCTAGAAATAGGGTGACAAGATTTTGCTGGATTAGGGTGAAACCTAATAAGGGGATCCATAGATCGAGTTAATGCAACCCTAGAGTGTTAATTAGAGAAAAGTCTCGATTATTCAATATATGGATTAGACGTTATTAGTCCTGAATAGGGATAACAACATAACTTAGGGATCTTTACGGAAGAAGTTGAATGAATAAATCGTCCAATTCGGAGCCAGAATAACAAGTAAAGTCTAGGTGGATTTTTCCTTAGGTATTGTCTTCATTCAATCGATTTTCCCAAAAGCAATTCCCCAATTCTTTTTTCTGTGCGTTCTTAGTTTAGATAATTAGTTAATTAGAACAAAACCCTATTATTTTTAGGCTAGATAATAAAAAGACAGTCATTATTAGTACTTTTAGTTCCTTTGGGTTTGACAATCTGGTCTTGCTAAAACTATACTACTGTTCGATAGGTACACTTGCCTACCTCACAATAATAGTTAGTTCAAGAATGAGTAATTTTAAATATTTAAAACCTATCATGAAATCAGGCGATCACTACCCATCCCTACACTCCAAGTAGTACCGAATGTGGCACAATATCAGTAAATTGTAGCTGAGCTGCCAGATGATAGGCTTAAGAGTCTTTTAGTACACTTCCTCCAAGTATCAACATCCCAACCCAATGCAATACAACATAAAGTATATAACCTACTAATACATGAATATCAGTTTTACAGATAGTTCAGTATTAATTCATATAATCATCATGCTCAGTACATACATCATACATGCCATTCACTAATTTAAGTGTCTAAGTAGTGCTTACAGACCCTACAATAGGTTCACAGTCGACTTGGGTGACCCGTACAATCTTGGAACACATTTCGGTTAAATGGGCTCACACGCCCATGTGGCCTGCCTGTGTTCGCCCACACGCCCAGATTGGCCTTGGCCCGTGTGGATCACAAGGCTTGGCCCAAATTTCTACACGCCCGTGTGGCCCACACGGCCTAAATCAGTCTAGCCCGTGTGTCCGACACGACCTACCCTGCCATCACGCGGCCGTGTCTTATGAGCCTACCACATGGGTGACCACATGGGTGACCATACGCCAGTGTGGCGTCGATAATAGGGTTTTTGGCTTTCGCTAAAACCTGATTTTCTATGTTTTCGGGTATACACTTGGTACCGATTTGATGCAGACACTATCCTGAGACTACCAAACCTAAGAAACAATATTCAGAAACTTTAATTCAGTGCACAATTACAAAACTCAATTTGGAACTAATCAACATACACAACCTTAAAAGGTCAAGCAACGAGTCTGAAAACTTACCACCAACGAACAGAGACCCTTAACGATCAAATCACTGAAGGAGTAGCAATTGTTCCTTGACCTTCCCCTAGTCAAAGGTAACCAAAAAGAAAACCCCTTTTAGAATACTAACCATGAAACAACAAGATTGCAACAGTGCAAAACTTACCCGATGATCAAAGTCAAACGTTTGCACGAGAATGAGGCAAATTTGAATACTCGAAAGAAGGAGAAGAAGTAAAATTTCGGCAGAGAAGGAAGGGAAACAAAATGTCAAAAGATGAAAGAATTTTGGGGAAAATTGACATCAGAAGGTTTTAGAAGGAGACAGAAAATAAAAATAAAATAAAATAAAATAAAATTGATAACTGCCAAATCCCTTATTTCACTTGTAACACCCTAACTCGTATTTGTAGCTGGATTAGGGTTACGAAGCATTACCAGTCAAATCACAACTCAAACAGACATTCGTTACATTCCATACTTCGAAATTCATCCTCATTTAAAACAAAATTTAGAAACTTTAATACTATTACAAATTTTACCATTTGATACTTAAAAATAATCAAACATGTGTAGTTAATTAACATAAATTGAGCATGTGACAAGATATTTATTTCAATAGCACAATATCAGACATAACACTTCTAAATCAATACACATGCGCATTTTAAAACCAATGAACCATATTACACAATTTAGTCTTCACTCACGTATGCAACATTTACAATAATCAATATGAAAAAATATACCCATTTTCTCATTAGAAAAATTTTACACATATATAATTGTCAATTGAATCATATTCAAATTCCCAAATTAAACACATCACTTTACAATTACATTATAGTTCTATTAGCCCAATTATTATCTAAATATTATGGCATTAAAACTCCTATAATTAATATCAATTATGTAATCAAACTAAATCATCTTATTCTATAACCGAATATATACCTATACACGTACATTATAATAGTTAAATTAATCAACCAATCATTCATGACACAAATAATTTTCCTTGTCATTACAAGCATAATCATATGCAAACTTGTTATATGCATCATTTATAAATATATGCAATTACTTATCTTTGGCCGAATATGAATGTGCACCATTTATCATTTCATTAATAAATAACCGATTTCATGGGACCATATTAGTACTAATTCGTTTAGTACTTTAAACAAAATTGTAATCAAACTTTAAACTAATCAAATTGATGTTAAAAATCGAATCACAAACAAAACATATTATATATTTATTTATGCATAGTTTACCTATCATTAGTCGAATATAAACATCATATTTTACACTTTTAAATATTTCATTATAAGCTAACCAAAACATACCTAAATCATAATCCTTTCTTACCAAAACACTTAAGCAAAATAGTCAAGTAGCATATTCATTTCTTACCTTTACTAACTGAACCTAATAGCCAAATACCAACAATGACATATACATTACTTAACCAATTTAATACATACCATATACCAAACATACATCCATCCATTATCTCATTACCAAGCTAAATTTTAAGTCCAAGCATCACACCAAACACATCAAAGAAAAGCATACTTTCTAAATTAAGCTAATTTCATGGCCTAATATGCATCATGCCTTGCATTACTCATTACGGAAACACCAAAACTAAACACATCAAACATATTAATCATAAACATATATATGTAACCAAACTTAAGCATAATGATTAAGCCATTTTCGCATGGCCTAATATATACAACTCAAAATCAAACATAATATAACAAGCCTATACATGCCATATGTTCAAAGTTTCAAACTTATAAAATACCGAAATAATGATTGATAGTGTGACAGACTTCCTTGACGATCCCCGAGCTCGTAATAGCTTCCAAAATCTATAAAACAGCAAACAAACACACACAGAGTAAGCTTAAATAGCTTAGTAAGTCATAAGCAAATAAAACATTTCAATAATGTACATAATTCAAATAAACCAAACTGAACCAAACAAAATTTAACCTTGTATACACGAATTATGCTTATTAACTCAATCATTAACTCATAAACATAGATCACATAATGTCAATGCCCGAATGTACATATGTTCATAACATAAATAATTCTCACTTATAATGCATATTTCATATATAAATCATAAGTACACACTTACCTTAATTTTTCAATCACTTTAACTTAGCACATACCTGACCCTTTTAGCTTGATTTCACATTTGATCTTTACTTAATATTGCCGGTGGAACGATTCGGAATTAATAAGGATACTCAAATAGTCAAAAAGCTCGTACAATGCCAACATCCCAGACGTGGTCTTACATGTAATCACATATCGATGCCACTGTCCTAGACAGGGTCTTACACGAACTCATATACGATTCTGATGTCCCAAACATGGTCTTACACGTAAATCACAAATCGATGCCAACATCCTAGACATGGTCTTACATGAAAAACACATATCAAAATCCTATGTCATGACATATGTATCCTAGCTATTCCTAAGGCTCGTATGGGACTTTCAGACGTCGTAACTCGATCATTTCAAGCTTGTAAATACTTCTCCCATACTTTTACAAATTCGGCTTGAACATATATACAAGTGATAATTCAATTCAGCACAAATAAATTATATACAATCAAATTTAACGATATTTATTTACTTATGAACTTACCTCGGATAAAGACGAACAGATCGAGTCGACTATTTGACAACTTTAGATTTCCCCCGATCCAATTTTGATTTCTTCTTTTCTTGATCTAAATTAATATAAATTAAACTTATTTAATTATATATTCAATCAAATTCATCAAAAAACACTGAATGGGCTAATTACACTTTTTCCCTTGACATTTCACATTTTTCATAATTTAGTCCCTATTTCACAAAACACAAAATATTCAAATTTGACCACACCCATGCTTAGCCGAAATTCAATAAGATCCCTAGCAGCCCATTTCTTTCATTTATTTCACATTTTGACCCTTCAATTTACAAATTTTACAATTTAGTCCTATATAGGTATTTTTACCAAAAATCACTTAATTAAACATATTAATCTAACAACATATATTTATTTTCCATCATCAAACAACAAAAACTACAAGCTTTCAACAATGGAAAAACATAAAATTATCATCAAATTCAAAAATTCAAGCATGGGCTAGCTAGTATTCAAAGTAACAATCTCAAAAATGTAAAAATCATCAAAAATCGAGCAAAACACATACCCGAATTATGCTTCAAGAGGCGAATATTCAAAGCTCAAGAACCCTATTCTCTTTTCTAATTTTTGGTGAGAAGATGATGAATAATGCTTTTGTTTGTTTTGTTTTAATTTTATTAACTTATATTTCAAATTTACAAAATTAACCTTAGTTAAAATATTATACAATCACATATATTAAGTCCATTACCGTCCACTAACATTAATAGTGGCCTAATTTCATTTTAAGGACTTTACAATTAATAAACCGTAGCAAATAAGTACTTTAACAAATAGAAAGCCACTTTTACCTTTTACGTGATTAAGTCCTTTTATTAAATCGGACACACAAATGATAAAATTTTCACACGAAATTTTCACACATATAAATTAACATGCTGTAAACACCAATAACAATATTAAAATATTTTTCTGACCCAGATTTGTGGTCCCAAAATTGCTATTCTAAATAGGGTCTAAACTGGGCTGTCACATCAATCTCTCATTAACCCACTTCTCCGAATTCCAACTACACTGAAACACTTGCGCACAACTGAGAAAAAATAAACTCCCACACTCACGCAGCGATTCGAACACAAGACCTTCAACAACCTAACACTCAACTTAACCACCAAACTAGTAGGCCCATTTTGATATATTTCTATAAATAATTAAACATAAGCTCACTCCTCAAACCCAAGGCTTAACTCAGAAAAATATCAAAATTTGCCAAATATGGGACTTGAACTTGGGACCTCACACACAAACCCAGAAAACTTAACCACTGAAGCAGATACATAGCTTGTCACATTTTCACAAAAGTCGAAATAGAAATTTTGGGGTGTTATAGTAGGAACATCAACTTACTGAGCAACTTGTATAGGTGCAATGCCACTAGTCCCTTGCATATTTATAATCATGTTTGTGAGAGAAGAAACTTGAGCACTTAGTGCGGTTATTGCATCCAATTCAATAACTCCTAGAGTAGTTTTTACTTGTAAAGCTTTGGAGATAGGGTATTGATAATCATTCTAAGCAATTCTCTCAAGAATTCTCACAGCATCATTATAAGGACAATCCAACAGAGGTCCATTGGATGATGCGTCGATAAGATTCCTTGTATGTGAATTCAGCACATTATAAAAAATCTCAATTTATGTTTCTGGTTGAATGTCGTGCATGGGACAACGTCAAAGTAAAGATTTAGAAAGTTTCCATGTGGTGTAAAGATTTTCATTATCCAGCTGATGATAACCAACAATATCATTTCAAAGATGAGCATTCATTGATGGCGGGTTAAATCGCAAAACAAATTGTGTTGCTAGTGCATTCGAATAAGTAACTGATCCGTCAGGTAGCCCAAAAAACCAAGTACGGGCTCTTCCCTGTAAGGAGTAAGGAAATAATTTCATCTTCGAGGCATCATCAGGAATGCCTTGTTGACTAAAGGAAGTATAGATCAATAAAAAGGATTTAAGATGTTCTCTGGCATCTTTTTGTGGCAGTCCAACATATTGTCCATTAAAATTCAACTTATGAAATATTACTAGCTTGAGTTTAAAATTCCTAGCTTGAATTACTGGCCTAACAACTCTCGGTTGTAAATCATCCAAGATAGGTACTACAAAATCTCATGTAATCCTATTTTGTATGTCAGTATCTTGCTGCAACAATGGGTTATTAACATTTTGCTGTTGCATCAGGGGTATGGCTGCATTGCCCCTTGGTAGATCCATATTTATTTGTTCTCGAAGTCTACTTCGAATAGTCCTTTCAATTTCTGGATTAAAATTGACAAGAAAATCTAACTTGCTTGAAGTTATAAAACACCTAAAATGAAGTTGAAGAAATAGTAATAAAGAAAAACCAGTTAGTGAATACTAAATATTATATAAGAAAAATAAAGTGTAAAAACACAAAAAAACAAAAATAAACACCAAACAAATGCCATCCGTGGCAATGACGCCAAAAACTTGATCGGTTGTTTAACGTCACAGCAATAATGTGCAAGCGTACACTGTCAATGCAAGTATAGTAGACAAATGTGAGTCTGTCGAATATCATTCCCACATGGATTGTTGTCTTTTGTCTATTAATGTCGGTGCAATAACTAGATAGAAATGAGATAAATTGTGAGGATAGTTTTCGGAGAAATAGCTTGAAAACAATAAAATAAAATATGATAATGATAGACTGAGATCCCCAACATGATAGATGATTTTTGAGGCAATAAATTTCAATGTATATCTTACCAAGCATAGCTCATCTATTTAATCTGAGACTTAAACATGCATATTAACCCTACCTTCGATGATGGCAATATGGAACTGTTAAGAACAAGTGGACTAAATTCCTCTAATCTTCACTCAACTTCTGTTGTAATGCTTGTTGGCTTGAACTGTCACTGCACTTTCTAGTGTCAATGACTGCAATAACAGTTCCGTGTTAAGAAACATTCAAACCTTAAGATTAAACAATAAAAGCAAGATTGAATAAAATAAAATTTAACCAAGAATTCATGTCTACTTCCATACAAACAGAAAAAAGAGAGTAATTACCAGCATTTAGAAAGAAATAAGAAAGAATCGAGTGGAGAATACTATTCCTAGACAACTCGACTGAATCTCTCTATTCCCTCTTGTCTCGCACTTAGGTCTTCTCGTCAAAAGTTAATCTGCATCAATTTTTACATTGGCTCACCCGTGAGAGGCTTAAGCTACCATATCTGCAAGCTTTAAGGTAGGATAAAGAAGATGATAGTCAAGATAAAACTCTCTTCCCATATTTTTCTTTTCACGTCAACCTTTTATGTCCTCATCCAACAATACAAATGTCCTTTCCTCAAAATTATTTTGTCCTTGTAAGTACAGGTTGGTTATACCAGACTGTATAGCTCAAGCATTTTTAGTTCTTATTCGGACAACTGTCACGTGCAGCGACAATTTTGAATGCAATCTAGAATTAACTCATGCAGCGACATGAATGCAAAAAGATAGAAAAATTAATGATAAAATAGACTAGGATTCACTGAGTTATAAAATGCAATTTACTAAATTGAAAGTGCTAAAATCTATGCTAAGGATAACTAAATGGGAACAATTTAACCAATAAGTAAAGAGGAAACCTATGTTCTTTCTAGTACTATCAATTTCTCAAGCTTTCATATGTTAGATTGCCGGTGCGAGTAAATATCATAAAGCCTGATGTTTATGTGTATAAAATGATTTGGCAAAAATAAAAATTAAATGCCTTCAGTTAGTAGCTAAACCATAATTTTTTAGAACAAAAGTTTTTGTATATATGTATAAGGATATGATATTTTATATGAATCGCCACTGGTATGCATCATGCCAATAAGTTTTGATAAATACTTCTCATTACAGTTGGCTTTTGGCCAAGAGTCAAATACAACTCATTTTAGAATTTTTGAATGTGCGATATATGTTTAAGTTGCTCCACCATAATGCACAAAATGGGTATTCAAAGAAAGTTGAAAATATATATTAGTTATGAGTACCCTTAAATTGTTAAATATGTTAAATAAATTGGAGATTCAATTATGACATGATTTTTTATTACTATTTGATTTGATAGTTTTCCCAACATTAAGGGAAGAGAAATAATAATTCGATAAATAAATTACTTGGAATGAATTATCATTATCTAGATCCTTAGAAAGTAATTTGAATTAGATATTCAAAAAGACAATTCACTTTAGGTTACTGACCATTACTATTTGATTTCCCTATTAAAAAATACCTAAAATAGCAAGATTCAATATAATAATAAAAACCAAAGTAAAGTTGACTGTTAGAGGTATGTCTTAAATGCTATCCAGATGCAATCTAATATTTAAGATAAGTTACTTCAAATGGATTGATTTTCGTAGACGAAATTTCATACTTCCATGATATCAACGTCATACAAAGCCCAAAGATTTGTTTAAAGAATTATCAACTCCGAACATGACAAGTAACTCAGTCTGCTGTAATGATAACTATAATAAGCACTAATATCGGCACTTTGACAACCACTTCAAAAACTTGCCTCAACATGGTCAACAATTAAGCAATTCAATTTTTAAGAAGGCTATAAATATTGGTTTTGCAAGAAAAGAAGTTATATATATATTAGATATCTTACATTATTATATATAGAACACGTAAAATATGAAGTAAAATGTAACCCGAACATTTCATATAAATATAAAAATGTTAAACAAGTAAAAATAAAATAATATATATACCATAGTTAATGTAAGTAATATTTTATAAATAAAAAATTAGAACGATATTAGAAAGTAAATTATAATACTAAATTAAAATAAAGAAAGGTAAAATAACATGCACCAATTATAATAACAATTCATTTACATCAAATTAATAAACACGTTTGATAACGATGATTAAAAAATTATTATCGAAATATTATATGGTAATTTTGTTTACTTTTTAAAAAATCCGTCTTATCCATTTACAACTTCTTCTATAATGATGATGGTAATAATAGTGGTGGTGGTGGTAGTGGTGGTGGTGGTGATGATAATGTAACGATCTGGTTTCCAGTGGTGTCAGAAAATGTAGTTTTGGGACCCCGTTTCTATAAATGAGTTTATAAATATTAAATAAGAATATTTATGGAGCTAGTGTATTAATGACCTTAATTTTGTACAAGTAATTTAGCTGAAATTGTGATTAATTAAGGCTTAGGATCTTAGATAGCAATTAATCAAAGGTCAAAAAATGTTTATTTAATTGTTATAGATTTTTAATTTAGAAAAGGTTTGAGGACTTACATAACAATTAATCAAAGGTCAAAAAACGTTAATAAACCATTTATAAATATGTTTTAGTAGATGTTGATGACATCTTCAATAATTTAGTTAATGATTAGTTTAATTTAATTAAACCAAACTTAAGTTAATTAAGCTAAATTAATTAAATCCTAATGTTACTGTGCTTAATAAAACTTATTGGAAGAAGACAATTCTTATCATCTTTCCTAAAACTCAACTGATGCCATTGAAGAAGAAAGTTCAAGGTTTTTAAAGCTTTTAGCTATACAATTAGGTATGAAAATCTAGTCCTTTTTTTGTAATTATTATAGATTTGAGGTCATGGGATCTTGATTTAGCTAGCCAATGTATCAATTGATAGTTTTGTACATTATGGACTAAAGTGAATAAAATATAAATTTGACATGAAATTTTAGTAGGAACAAGAAATAGGAGGTCCATAATGGTTTTGGTGAAATCAAGTTTTAATCTGAGGCTTTAAATTAAAAGTTATGCTAGTCTTGATTTTAAAAACTGTATTAAATAAGTTGAAAAATATGTGTGACTTTATAATTGAATGTGATTTACTATAGAATTTGATATTTTGTATTATCATATTATTATTCACATCTAAAGATGACGCAAGAACATCAAGAGAGAAAGAAAAAATGAGAGACGATGACAAGTAAGTCGAGTGTTCGGTTTGTATTTCTATAATTTGAATCATCATAATTGTTACACATTTATATTTTTTACATAGTATGATATCAAGGTAAGTTGAAAAAGATTACTTGATTTTGAAATGTTGTGTTGAGATTAATTATCGAAGAAGAGGACTAAATTGAATAAAATAGAAAATTGTGTAACTTGATGATTATATGTAATTGACAATGAATTGAGTTGAAATGTGTTATGTTATATGATGAAATGATGAATTGGTTGATGAATTGAAAATGATAAAATGTGAATTAAGTTGAATGATGAATATGATAAATGGTTACCATATTAACTGTTCGGGTAGAGTTGGATATAGTTGGTATGCCATAGGATAGATTGAGTATGAGTTATTTTGACTATATGTCGATGAGCGTTGGGTGCATTTTCCTTCAGACCTTTCGACGAGTGTTGAGCATAATTATCACTTCATTTAAATTGACAAGTGCTGGGTGCAATTTACTTATTTCGGACATTTCGATGAGGCACTAGGTGCCGAATTGTTGTGTTGGTTGGAGTCGAGTATCTGTTCGAGTCAAGGTCATGTCAATAGAGGGACATTGTAACAACCCAATTTAGATCCTATTTGAAACAGTGGTTTCGGGACCACGAATCTGAGTTAGAAAAATAGTTTAAAATTAATTTCTGTGTTTATTATGTGTGAATTTATATCTGTGAAATTTTCGTGTTTTAATTTTATTGTTTGAGTGTCGATTTAATAAAAAGGGCTTAATCGCGTAAAATGAAAATTCGATGGTTAAATGTGAAAGGGGTCGAATTGATCTTGTCTTATTAATATGAAGCACTTATAATGCAATTAGGCCATAATTAAATGAGTTGGACGGTTAAAGGCATGGTTTATAATGTTTTATCATTTTATAATAAAGGTTAAATATGTAAATGATAATAATGTTATATATAATATAAAACATAAAATAAATTAAAAGCTATGCATGTTTATATTTTTCTGATCAAATACTAAAGAAAAGAAAAGGAAAAAAAGAGTTTAAGGGTTCAGCCATTTGATAGCTTAATCAAGGTATGTAACTAGCTCAATTTTCGATAATTTTTACGTTTTTGAGATCGTTGCAGTGTAATGTACAAAGCCCAATCTTGAGTTTTTTATTTTGATGAATATTTGAGTTTTGTGATGTTAGTTGATGAATTATGAAAGATATGTATTGGATTAGTATGTTTTGTATTGGAATTTTTGATGATTTTGAGTAATTAGGACTAAATTGAAAAAATAATAAATTGAGGGACTAAAATGTGAAATAAATGAAATGTATGGACTTGTATGAACACAAGGAACATTCGGCCTAAGCATGGTGTGTGCAAATTTTGCATGTTTTGTGTTTTGTGCAGTTTGGACTAAATTGTAAAAAGTGTGAAATGTCAGGGGTAAAATGGTAATTTGACCATATATGTGTTTTTGGACTAAATTGAGTGAAATTATGTTTGAATGTGTTTAATTTGAATATGTTTAGATCAAGAACCAAAGAAATCAGATTTGGGTCGGGGGAAAACCAAAGTTGTCGATTAGTCGTCCCATTCCGATTTTCGTTGTCTGAGGTAAGTTTATAAGCAAATAGATGTTATTTATTTAATTAAATATGAGCTATATATGCTGAAATGTATAATGTGATAGTATTTATGTAAAAGCCGAATATGTATAAGCTTGGAAACTATGTGTACGAGTTTGATTCGATCGAGTTACGACGTCCGAAAGCCTCGTACAAACCTTTGGAATAGCTAGATTACATATGTCATGACATAGGATTTCTGATATGTGTTCTCATGTAAGACCATGTCTGGGACGTTGGCATCGATATTTGATTATGCGTAAGACCATGTCTAGGACATCGGCATTGTATTTGATTCGTGTAAGACCCTGTCTGGGATAGTGGCATCGATATGTGATAGCATGTAAAACCACATCTGGGACGTTGGCACGATATATGTGATTATTCGAGTATCCTATTAAATTCGGAATGGTTCAACGGGAAATGATAAGTTGTGATCGATTGTATAAAACGAGCTAAGTGATCAGGTATGAAATAGTTGATTACTTATTTGAGAATAAGGTAAGTTGGTTATTTGAAATGTGATGCAAATTATACATTATGCTAATGTAAATATATATATATGTATTTGTGAAGTATAATCAGCCACATGATATGTATAAGTATGAGATATTAAAGTTTGATTCATACTCTATGCTTATGAGCGTGTGTATTCGGTTGTACAATGGTACTATGGTTTAGAAATTGAATATTACTTAGATAATAGACACATGTATATTCAGCCAAGGCAAAAATTATATATGAAAGTATATGTTATATATGAAATTATGAGCCTGAAATTAAATGTGACTATGAAAGCATAAATTGATTTGGCTAAATGTGACTATGTGTGACTATGGAAGTAAAATGTATGTCATATATATGTGGTGTACTTGGTATAGGCTTACGGTTTAGAGTAATGATATGTATGGCTTATTATGGTAAGCTTGTCAAATTGATATGTTTTACTTTAGTTGAATTTTATGATTTAGCTTCAACAAGGTAAACATAGTTGATAGATATGTATATATATATATTTCGGTTGTGGTTAAATATTGGCATGTTAGAAATGTATGATTTGTATTATGAATAGTTCAGGTTAACAAGTTTAATATAAAGTATATATGTTTGTAATGTTGTTATGTGATTTGGTAAAGGGGTATTGATAAGCATATTGTATATTCGGCCATGTTACCAAACTATTTTAGAAGTGTGTTTATGGTATATTTAATGTAATGGAATGGTATGATTATTGTATATATATATATGATGATTGAAATTATGACATTTGGATAGTTTAAAAATGTTAAGTTAATGTTTATATTCGGATAGTCATAATAAAAATAAGTGTACATGCTAATGATATGCTCATGTGTACTTGGTTATGTGAGTTCTATTTATGTATAATTTTTAGTATACCAATGGGCTATAATATGGCTTGTATGTTTTGCTCATTTAATGGTTCATAAAGATATGCTATAATGCGTATTATATATGTTGCATTAAAGTTATGTTCGGCTATATCGTAATGATATTAAAGTTGCATATGTGTTTAAAAATAATTAATGTAATAGTTTGTTTGATACATGTGCAGTTAAATAGATACATGTGCATATATTTGATATATGTGTTGGAATGCCTTAATGTTTGTACATGGAATTTTTCATGTAAATATCTATCTTATAATTTGATTATTTGAACGTTATAAAAGAGATGTACACATGATTCGTATAATTGAGTTTATATTACCTTAAACATGAATAGTAATGAATAACTCTCTTAAGCTGTGAATTATTTGGTAATGTTTTGTAACTCTAATCCGACAACGGATATGGGTTAGGGGTGTTACATTTGATTGGTCAGAGATACGGTTTAGTCGATTCTAGGACTAACATAGCGCGTTTGACTCAAGCAATACATGCCATATTATATACTGCGATAGTGTGATGACTTCTGACAATTGAAAATGTGTTTTCGTATAGTAAATGGATCTCGATAGAGCCGTAGATGATGATGTCGAGAGTATAGCGCCTGCTCCCACGCAAGGGATAGTGTCGGTTGATTCTCGACCG
Source organism: Gossypium hirsutum (assembly GCF_007990345.1). Classification (NCBI taxonomy): domain Eukaryota; kingdom Viridiplantae; phylum Streptophyta; class Magnoliopsida; order Malvales; family Malvaceae; genus Gossypium; species Gossypium hirsutum. Next base: position 82,851,656 of record NC_053433.1, read on the forward strand.
ACTTCGAGTAACCAAGAGGGAGAGGCTAACCAAGCCTTTTTCCAAATGGTGAATGATTGGTTTACTCAATATATCTGGACGAATATGGCTGCACAACAACCTCCACCCCTGACTAATCCATCTCTGATACCTGCTATACCTCAAGTAATTGATCTGTTGAGATTGCATAAGCCCCCTGTTGATAAAATCAAAAAACACGGAGTTGAAGAATTCAGAGCTACTGATGATGATGATGCTGAGCGAGCTGAATTCTGGCTAGATAATACTATCTGCGTGTTTGATGAGCTATCTTGTACCCCAGATGAATGTTTGAAATGTGCCATATCTTTGCTACGAGACATCGCATATCACTGGTGGAATACACTAGTATCGGTGGTTTCAAAAGAACGGGTGACCTAGGAGTTCTTTTAGACTGAGTTCCATAAGAAATACACCAGCCAGAGATTTATCGACCAGAAGCGCAAAGAATTTCTGGAACTGAAACATGGTCGCATGACTATGACTGAATATGAACAGAAATTCGTAAGACTCAGTCGATATGCCCAAGAGTGTGTTTCAACTGAAGCTATAATGTATAAAAGATTCAAAGATGGGTTGAACGAACACATTAAACTGATAGTTGGCATACTTGAAATAAAAGAGTTCGTAGTACTGGTTGAGCGAGCATGCAAAGTCAAAGAGTTTGGGAAAGAAAAAAGAAAAGCTGACTTTGAAATTAGAGATTCACGTAAGAGATCATCGAGTAAGTCATTTCGGTCAACATCAAAGAGATTCTGGGATGATTCTAGTCATTCAAAGGCTACTGCGGGTTATACTAGACGTGATTGAGATAGACCACCTGTGAGCTCGAGAGCTACCTCAATAGCTAGTGTTGGTAATGTTAAATTGAATCAACCTGAGTGTAAACATTGTGGTAAACAGCATCTCGGTAGTTTTAGATTGTATGATCAGCCCTGTTTTAAATGTGGATCGATGGACCATTTTGTTTGTGAATGCCTTGAGTTAGCCAAACAAAATATAGTACAGAATACGAGACCGAGTAACATGTTAGCTCAAGGTAGACCGCCCAGAAATACAGGTAATGTGAGTAGTAGTCAGAGAGGAAGTAAAGACACAACAGTCCGATCTAAGGCTCGTGCACCTGCCAGAGCTTATGCCATACGTGCTCGTAAGGAGGCTTTATCCTCAGATGTTATTACTGGTACATTCATTCTCTATGATACTAGTGTAATTACATTTATTGATCCTGGTTTGACTCATTCTTATGTATGTGAGACTTTAGTATTCAATAAGACTTTGCATGTTGAGTCTACTGAGTTTGTGATTAGAGTATCAAGCCCCTTAGGCCGGTGTGTTCTTGTTGACATGGTGTGTAAGAATTGTCCTTTAATGATTCGGGATTCGTGTTTTCCAGCTGATTTGATGTTGTTGTCATTTGACTTGCTTGATATAATTCTAGGTATGGACTGGTTGACTGTGCACGATGCTATTGTAAATTGGAAGAGAAAGAATATTGATTTACAGTGCTAGAATGATGAGATTATCCGGATTGAATCTAATGATCTGAATGGCTTATCGGCAGTGATATCTTTGATGTTAGCTCAAAAGTATGTAAGAAAGGGTTGTGAAGCTTACTTTTCATATGTGCTTGACAGTAAAGTGGCCGGAAGAAAGATTGAAATTGTACCAGTTGTGTGCGAGTATCCAGATGTGTTTCCTGAAGAATTTTTAGGTTTGCCACCTATTTGAGAAGTAGAATTTGGTATTGAGTTAGTGTTGGGGACAACTCCGATATCGATAGCTCCATACAGAATAGTGCCTAATGAACTAAAAGAATTAAAAGCTCAGTTGCAAGAGTTAACAGATAGGGGTTTTGTACGACCGAGTTTCTCTCCCTCGGGTGCACTAGTTTTATTTGTGAAAAAGAAAGATGGAACTATGAGAATGTCTATCAACTATAGACAGCTCAATAAGGTGACTATAAAAAATAAATATCCATTGCCACGAATTGATGACCTGTTCGATCAGCTAAAAGGGGCTACAATGTTTTCAAAGATAGATTTGAGATCGGGCTACTATCAGTTGCGAGTTAAAGACTCCGATGTACCAAAGACTGCTTTCCGAATAAGGTACGGACATTATGAGTTTTTGGTTATGCCTTTTAGACTCACTAATGCACCCACTATTTTTATGGATTTGATGAACCGGATCTTCAGACAATATCTGGATCAATTTGTGGTTGTGTTCATAAATGACATATTGATCTATTCATGTGATGAATCCGAACATGCCAAATATTTGAGACTTGTTACAAACTTTGTGAGATAAATAGTTGTATGTGAAGTTCAGTAAATGCGAGTTCTGGTTATGTGAAGTCAATTTTCTGGGACATGTTGTATTAGCATCGGGTATTCAGGTTGATCCGAGTAAAATTTTGGCTATACTTGATTGGAAACCTCTGAGAAATGTTTCTAAAGTCTAAAGTTTTTGGGACTTGCTAGTTACTATAGACGGTTCATGAAAGGTTTTTCTATCATTGCAACCCTGATGAAGAAGCTATAACAAAAAGATGTTAAGTTCGAATGGTCAGAAAATTGCCAGAAAAGTTTTGATTTGTTGAAAACCCTTTTGACCGAAGTTCTAGTGCTAGTTCAACCAGAACCGGGTAAAGAATTTGTTATCTATAGTGATGCATCTTTAAATGGTTTGGGCTGTGTATTGATGCAGGAAGGCAAAGTCTAAGCTTATGCCTCGAGACAGTTAAAACCGCACGAAAAGAACTATCTGACACAAGACCAAGAATTGGTAGCTATTGTGTTTGCAGTGAAGATATAGTGTCACTATTTGTTCGATGAGAAATGCCATGTTTATTCTGATCACAAGAGCCTGAAATATTTGATGACTTAGAAAGATCTAAATTTGAAACAACGTCGATGGTTAGAGCTGTTAAAAGACTACGAGTTTGTGATTGACTACACCTAGGAAAGGCAAATGTTGTTGCTGATGCTCTAAGCTGAAAATCACGGTTTGCTTTGCATGCAATGAATGCGCATATGGCTATGTATGATGTTGGTTTGATAATATCTGAATTAAAAGTAAGATCGTTATTTGTTCAACAGATTTGTGATGCTCAAAAAGTTGATATTGAATTGTTAGCAAAGTGGAACCAATGTGATTCGAATGTTGATTCAGAGTTTTGAGTTGATGATGAAGGTTGTCTGAGGTTCAAAAACCGAATATGTGTTCCTAGAAATTCAGAGTTGATTTAGGTGATTTTGAATGAAGCTCATAGCAGTCAATTATCTGTTCACCTGGATAGTACGAAAATGTATAATGATCTGAAACAACTTTATTGGTGGTATGGCATGAAATGAGACATACCTGACTTTGTTTTGAAATGTTTAATTTGTCAACAAGTAAAAGCTAAGCATCAGGTGCCTTCTAGATTGCTTCAGCCAATCATGATACCTGAGTGAAAATGGGATAGACTCACGATGGATTTTGTATCCGGTTTACCATTGACACAAAGCAAGAAAGATGCAATCTGGGTTATTGTAGATAGATTGACTAAATTGGCTCATTTTGTTCCTATTCGCGCAGATTACTCGCTTGATAAGCTAGCTAAATTGTATGCTTCTCAGATTGTGAGATTACACTGTATACCTATTTGTATTATTTCGGATAGAGATCCGAGGTTTACATCGTAGTTTTGGAAGAAACTGCAAGATGCTCTAGGTACAAAATTACATTTCAGCACTACTTTCCATCCACAAATAGATGGCCAGTCCAAACGAATTGTTATACTTGATGATATGTTGAGATGTTGCATTCTCAAGTTCGAAGGTACGTGGGAATGATACTTACCTCTGATTTATTTTTTGTACAATAATAGTTATCAATTGAGTATCAAAATGGCACCTTACGAAGCTTTGTACGGTCATAAATGTCATACACCATTGTATTGGACCGAGCTCAGTGAAAATAAGATACATGGGGTCGATTTGATTAGAGAGACTGAATAAAATGTGAAAGTAATTCATAAAAGTCTGAAAACAGCATCAGATCATCAAAAATCATATGCAGACTTGAAAAAGAAATATATAGAGTTTCAGATCGGGGACAAGGTATTTCTGAAAGTCTCACAATGGAAGAAAATACTTAGATTCGATCGTAAAGGCAAATTAAGTCCGAGATTTATTGGGCCATATGAGATTATAGAGCGTATCGAGTCGGTTGCTTATAGACTATTGTTGCCACTTGAGTTAGAAAAGATCCATAATGTATTCCATGTTTTGATGCTTCGTAGATATCAATCTGATCCCTCACATGTGATTAATCCATCAAATATCAAAATTAAGTCTGATATGACATATGAGGAAGAACCGATTCGTATTTTGGCTCACGAAGTTAAAGAATTGCGAAATAAGAAAATTTCATTAGTGAAACTACTATGGCATAAACACGAAGCTGAAGAGGTAACGTGGGACCCAGAAGATGCAATGAAAGAGCATTATCCAAACCTATTCACTGGTAAGATTTTCGGGGATGAAAATCCCTAAGGGGGAGAGTTGTAACGGCTCGATTTAGACCCTATTCAGAATGGTGGTTTCGAGACCATGAAACTGAGTTAGAAAAATATTTTGAAATTAATTTTTTTGTTTATTATGTGTGAATTTATATCTATGAAATTTTTGTGTTTTAATTTTATCGTTTGAGTGCTGATTTAATAAAAAGGGCTTAATCGCGTAAAATGAAATTTCTATTGTTAAATGTGAAAGGGGCCGAATTGATCTTGTCTTATTAATACGAAGCACTTATAATGCAATTAGGCCATAATTAAACGAGTTGGACGGTTAAAGGCATGGTTTATATGTTTTATCATTTTATAATAAAGGTTAAATATGTAAATGATAATAATGTTATATATAATATAAAACATAAAATAAATTAAAAGCTATGCAAGTTTTTATTTTGGTGACTGAATACTAAAGAAAAGAAAAAGAAAAAAAAGAGTTTAAGGTTTCAACCATTTGATAGCTTAATCAAGGTATGTAACTAGCTTTATTTTTAATAATTTTTACGTTTTTGAGATCGTTACAGCGTAATGTACAAAGCCCATGCTGGAATTTTTTATTTTGATGAACATTTTGAGTTATGCCATTGATGAATATTTGAGTTTTGTGATGTTAGTTAATGAATTATGAAAGATATGTATTGGATTAATATGTTTTGTATTGGAATTTTTGATGATTTTGAGTAGTTAGGACTAAATTGCAAAAATAATAAATTGAGGGACTAAAATGTGAAATAAATGAAATGTATGAACTTGTATGAACACAAGGAATGTAACGCCCTAAAATTTAGATATCTATATTTGTGTATTGTGCGCATAAATGCATGCTTGCTTCAGTGGTTAAGTGTCTTGAGAAGGGTTGGAGAAGTTTTGGGTTCAAGGTGAGGCTTGAACAAATTTTTTTTTTTGGTTGAACCTTGGCTCTAGCCTCTAAGCTTTTTAAATAAATATGACTAAGGTATGTCATAAAAAGCCTATTGATCTGGTGGTTGAGGGCATGTGGAGTGTTTCAGGAGGTTTAGGGTTCGAGGCTTGGTAACGCAAGGGGAACATTTAATTTTGCTATTGACGCTGGGGAGGTGGTGTTGTTTGACTGAAGTTGTATGCTTGTGTAGTGGGGGTTGTTGAGGCCAAATTCAAAGTGTGTGGTGGAGAGAATTTAGGTTGGTTGGGGATATGGCTAGGTAGGAGATAGTTGAGTGATCTTAGGAGTGATAAGGGGAGTAAAAATTAGGGATTTGATGAGGTGGTAGCGTGTGTGCCGATTCTAGACTCTCATACTTGGTATTTTCGAATTTTGGGCAAAAGTGGAGATTATAGTCATTATTTTGTGCAGTTTTTATTTCTTTCTAAGTGAGTTTCGACCTCTCTGCTTTTGGTGTTCGCTTTTGGTCATTTTGGGTCTTCTCGGTTTAGTCTCTTAACAGTTTTTATTTACCGATCTCTTTTGTTCTTATCTCCCTAGCATCTATACTCATTGGCCAAATACTTATTGTCAGCTTTCTTCACTTTTTCTTTCAGCTTTGGCCTGTTGTAACCGATTATTTCCTTCTTGCTCTCTTGCTATCTGTGAACTTGTCTTGACCAATTGCTTGTGCATCTTCTTTGGCTGAACTCTGTTAAAGCTTAGGCTTCATCTTTCTCTTCTTCTCATTTTCGCTTCTTTCCTTCTTGCTACTCTTGGCTGATTATCCCTTTACCGTTTTGGGGATTTTTAGGTTGGGGCCTTGGTTAGTTCTCGGTAAGTTTCTTCTCTAAAGTGGCAACTCCTTCCTCTGTGGGTCAAATGTACCATTCTTTTTTATTTTCTTTACATCAATGGTTGTCGTGTAACATAGTGTTTTACCGAATGTTTGCTAGGGACTTGTGTTCATTAAGCAAAGGTTGGGCCGATCACTTCTCCTCTACAGATGGTAATCACTCTATCAGTAAGGGCTCTAGTTGTAGTTATTTTTGTATGGAATATTGGATGTTCATAAGTGGGTTAACTGTATTTGTGAAGGTAAAGCATTGGAAGGAGAACGTGAGGTTAGATCAAATGAAGGTTACGTTTAGTGATTGGTAAGTAGATGACTTGGTTAAGACAGTTCAAGTTTATGATATTAGTTTAACGAGGGTTTGAGACTAATGAGAAGTTATGGTTGACCATAGGTTCTGGATCTCAGAGGCGTTTCGGCTACAACTCCATCACATGTGTGTAATCACACTACATCTTCCATTATACGGCTAAAGCTGGGAAACCGTCACCATCTATACCACGTGGGCGTGCGCACGCCCGTGTGGACGTTTAAGTGCATAAGTGTGTGCACACAATCGTAGAAACCACCACGAGCGATCTCGTGAGCATAGGTCGTTTTGGGCCACAGTGGGCCAAAATGGGCCTTGTAGGCCCCACGAGCTCGTGAGCCTCACACGGGCAACCTGCACGGATGTGTGGGTACTGTTGGGCCAGCTGTTTTGTGTACACGACCAAGGCAATTATTTGGGCTTACTAGGCCACACGAGCGTGTGGGCCCATTTGTGTTGTTTAACTGTTAAAGGTTGCACGGGTCAGACGAGACGATTGTGGATCTACTGTTGGGTCAGTAAGTGTACCTAAACCCTAATTTATGAAATGAGTTTTTTACCCCTACAAGGTAAATGACCAAAATACCCCTATGTGATGTATAACTGTTGAGCATGCCATTCTTATCATACGTACATTTATATTATGTTGCATTGCATGGGAGGGATATATAATTATTTGAGGAAGTGTACTGAAAGGCTATAAGCCTATTACCGATAGCTCTGCTACAAATACTATTAGTGTCGAAACTGGTACTTTATTCTGGAGTGTAGGGATGGGTGGGTCAATTTATTCCCCAGAGTGTAGGGCTTGACGGAGTGGAGTGTAAATGATGGTTGGGTAGGATTTCTTTGTGCATTACTGATACTATACTGTAATAGGCTAAGGCCCACTCTGATATTGCCACTGATATGGGCTTAAGCCCAGACAATTCAGATATTGTATGTTTGACTGCTCATTAGCTAGGGATTACACACTGAGTTTTGTACTCACCCTTTTCTACTTAACTGTGCAGGTAATCCTTAGGCGGATCGGTGCTGCGAGGACCTCAGTGATGGCCACACCACTACTTTTATTTTCTTTTATTTGCTATTAGATTTCATTTTGGGTTATGTATTAAGGCCTCTTTAATTTTCTTGTTTAAATTCGGGTTTTGGTTACTACGATTTATATTTTTTGAAAACGTAAAATGCGATTTTCCAAAACGATAACTGTTTTGAAATCACTATGTCTTCGTAACACTTTTGAAACGCTTTCGCAATAATAAGAGTTTTAAAAGTAAGGATAATTTTAAATAAATAGCAAACAATCTAGAATAATTTGAGAACTAACAAAGAGGTTTCACATTTTCAAACGGGTTTCCATCAAGAACAAGTTTTCGAAAAGCACTCCAATGTGACATCTCAGATTTAGCCATAATGTCTAGGCCGGGTTTGGGGTGTTACAAATTGAGTTGATATTGTCATTAAGTTATTTATTTGCTTATAACTTACTAAGCTATGATAGCTTATTGTGTGTGTTTATGCCTGCCTCTATTTTCTAGATTTTGGAGATTTGTTACGAGCTCAGGGATTATCAGCAAAGTCTATCATACTATCGACTATTTTTTTGGTACATTATAAGTTTAAACTTGAACCAAAGGCATGTATAAGTTAGATTATATTTGGTTAAGTTTGAAGTTGTGTATATATTAAGCCATGTGAAAATGGCTAATATGCTATGAGAGTATATGAAACTTTAGTCAAGTTTATATGTGTTATATGTATTGATGATGGTTGGTGAATTTGGATATGGATTGATTGAATCGGCCATGGTATATACATAAGTATGAATTATGCTTGTTATGTTATTTTTGGTTAAAATGATTCAGTTATGTCTTGTATTTAATAGTAATGGTTTAATTTGGTTAACGAGTATATTTGGCTAAATGTTGAATTTAGGTAATGAATATATTTGATTGATGATTCTGCAATTGCATATATATATATGTTGTGGTGCTTGGTCATGTGTTTCATTAATGGGGTAAATGATGGATGCTTATTGAGTTATACTATGTAATATATTAGTTAAGTAAAATGAATGTCCTATATATGTGTTGTACTTGGTATAGGCTTAAGGTTTAAAGTAATGATATGTATGGCTTATTTTCATTCATTATGGTAAGCTTGTCAAATTGACATGTTTTGCTTTAGTTGAATTTTATGATTTAGCTTAAACAAGGTAAACATAGTTGATGGATATGTTTATATATATATTTCGGTTGTGGTTTAATATTGGCATATTAGAAATGTATGATTTGTATTATGAATAGTTCAGGTCAATAAGCTTAATATAAAGTATATATGTTTGTGATGTTGTTATATGATTTGGTAAAGGGTATTGATAAGCATATTGTATATTCGTCCAAGTTACTAAACTATTTTAGAAGTGTGTTTATGGTATATTTAATGTAATGGAACGGTATGATTATTGTATATATATATTTGATGATTGAAATTATGACATTTGGATAGTTTAAAAATGTTAAGTTAATGTTTATATTCAGATAGTCATAATAGAAATAAGTGTACATGCTAATGATATGATCATGTGTACTTGGTTATGTGAATTCTATTTATGTATGATTGTTAGTATGTTTTGCTCATTTAATGGTTCATAAAGATATGCTATAATGCGCATTATATATGTTGCATTAAAGTTATGTTCGACTATATCGTAATGATATTAAAGTTGCATATGTGTTTGAACAATAATTAATGTAATAGTTTGTTTGATATTTGTGCAGTTAAATAGATACATTAGCATATCTTCGATATATGTGTTGGAATGTCTTAATGTTTGTACATGGAATTTGTTATGTAAATATCTATGTTATAATTTGATTATTTATAAATATCTACGTTATAAAGGAGATGTACACATGATTCGTATAATTGATTTTATATTACCTTAAACATGAATAGTAATGAATGACTATCTTAAGCTGTGAATTGTTTGGTAATGCCTTTAACCCTAATCCGATGATAGATACTGTAACATCCAAAAATAGGACCTATTCAGAATAGCGGTTTTGGAACCACAAATCTGACATCAAAATATTTATTTTATGATTATTATGAGGCTTAGAATATGAGAATATGCATGTGTTAAAGTTTCATGAAGGAATTCTTTAACCAAGTGCCCAATTGGAAAATTAGGGACTAAATTGAATAAATTGCAAAACTTGGATTCTAGAAGCAATTTGCATGAAATTGCTTTAGATTATAAAATAGAAGGTCTTAGGGAGAAATTTTCCCAATTTCTAAATTTTTGGACAAAAATGGGCTTGAATGGATAAAATTTCAAAGAAATGTGTTAAGGGTATTTTGTTCATTTGGCATATTAATGAAATAAAATGGGAAAAAGAAGGAAAAAATCAACCATTCTTCTCCCTTGGCCAGCCGAAATTCCTAAGCCACCATAGATAGGGTTTCCAACTTTTCAAGCTCATTAGTAAGTGCTCTCAATCCCCATTTTTAATGTTCTTTGTAATTTTGAGATCCCGGTAGCTTACTCTCTCCATTTCTACCCATATTTCATGCTATAGTTCATGTTTAAAAATTTACCCATGCATGAGTTACTTTCATTTTGATGTTTCATGGAGGAATATGAAATTTTGAAGTGTGTTAAACAACTTTTCCTAGGTGATTTTCATGAAAAACCCCTAAAGGGACCTTTTTGCAAAAGTTGTAAAATGTGTGGTAGAAATGTGAAAATAATGGAACATGTGGGCTACCATAAGAGGGAAAAGTGTTCGGCTAGGCTTGAATAAGGTAGAAATTGCATGCATTTCATTATACGAGCCTAGGGACTAAATCATAAAAATGTGATAGGTTAGGGGCAAAATGGTCATTTGGACCGGGGGTGGAATTTAGACTTGAAATGTATAATGTGGAGTGTTAATGATCTATTTTTATTGTTATAGACCCTGAGGAACAAATTTCGAATGTTGATCGAGGAAAACGAAAGGTTTCGGAATAACCGAAACACGACATCGAAACAATTACCAGGTAAGTTCGGAGAACTTAAAGTAAACACTCAATGTGCCTAATTATATGATTTATGAATGCATGATGATTGCATTTATTAATAACATGAAATTCTATGAAATGCATGTTTAAGTATGAATTGTGATAAATGTCTCGGTTGAGGTTAAAAAGGGAATTCGATGGATAAACCATGATTGACATGTGTAATAAGGTCCTGCATGTGTTACAGTAAGGATTTAGCCCGGACGGGTAATCTATTGATCTCATTTATAAAAAGGATCTAGCCCGGATGGGTGTTCCTTTGAATGGTCGAGCCTCCCGAGGAATATGTGTGCATTATGGACTTAGCCCGGACAGGTAATCAGATTAGGATCTGAATTTAGCCTGGACTGGTAATTCAGATTTGAGCTCAATAAAGGTGTTTGTCGTTATAAGGGATTTATCCTAGACTGGTAATCCTGAATCACCTTATGAGTTCATAAAATGAGGGATTTAGCCTAGACTAGTAATTCCGCCCTAAGATGTGAGGTTCGCGAGAGTGCATATTTGAAACGATCATTGTACGAATTGACGGTAAATGGGTATTCCATCGAGATTTCCTAGAAACTCAGTGAGATTAATGTAATATATATTAATGAGATGTTGAGTGATGAGCTCATCTAAGATAACTTTCATAGTGCATTGTTATGTGACTAACTCATTGATTGAGTGTAAGTGATAGGGAAGTCATCCTATGCTCATTGAATTTATTGCCCAATTTGATTGCATGTTAATTACTTGGTAAGTTTACTTTTCAGTTGTTCAAGCTTACTAAGTATGAAAATGCTTACCCCTGTCTTTTCCCTATCTCTCACAGAGCTCGATGACTCGTAAAGATTGGAAGACGGTTGGAAAGTTAGCATACTATCAAATAGACCAGCTTTGGTATAAAGACATTTCTAAATTGTTCACTGGCATGTATAGGTCTTTTAAGTATTTTGTTATATGTGTCATTTGATTTTCCAAATGAAGGCTTGAAAAGATAAATCTATCTTTTTGTTTATGGCCATAGAGATCGGCTTGTTTTGAAGTAGGTTATAACCTACAAAATTTCCATGCAAGTTTGTAATCATGTGCGATGGTTGAATTCCAATTGGCAATGAGTCATAAGAACGAGTCAATCTTGAATGTATTAAAGTGGTATGACAACACATAAATACAAGATGGGAAATAACCTAGCATGTACGAAACCAATGATATGAGGTTTCCATGCAATGAGTTTTTGCAAAGATCATTTATGAGAGCATAATTATGTTTTACTTTGTTTTTAATATTCATTAAGTATAAGTGTTAAAAAGGGGGTGACCATAGGTTTGGAAAATAGCCTAATAGGGTCTTCACGGTTGGGTACACGGGCGTGTGCCTAGACCGTGTGTGACACACAAGCCACACCCGTGGGCGTGTGGTATGGCCGTGTGTCCCCTGCATCTAAAATGGTAAGTCTGTTAAATGAACACAGGCTAGACACACGGGCGTGTGTCTTGGCCGTGTGAATTTGACAGAATGCTCAAGTCTTGGACACGGGGTGATTGCACGGGCGTGTGACACTTCAAGTTAAAAGAAATTTTTCCAAGGTTCCCAAAGTTTATCAAACATTTTCGGTTTTGTTCCGCACCACCTCTAGGCATGTTTTAGGTCTCGAAGGCCTGTTTAAGGGAAAGGATATACATATTTGAAAAGTTTTAAATTAGTGCGCAACTTAGTGACTTGATTTAATATGTTTATGAACGTGAAATCCTGGTAATGTCTCGAGCCCTATCCTGGTGTCGGATATGGGTGAGGAGTGTTACAAATACAGGTTAGGGGTGTTACAGACATAAACTATGAATCGTTTAAATAATGTTTAAAAATGATTAAATGTTATGAAATTTCACTATAGGTATATATATATGATATTTGATTTTCGATAGCATGTAAAAGATCATGCAAACAGGTGAAACGAGCCCTTAGGGCCGGTTGTGTGACAGCCCAAAGTTGACCCTAGTCGGGAAGTGGTTTCGGGACCGCTAAACCGAGTCACCGAAATGTTTGAATGTGATACTTATTGTGTAGAATATGTAATTATGAATGTGTGAAAATTTCAAGCTTCAATTTGGTTGATTTCATGTGAATTTAGTCAATAGGACTTATGTGAGAAAATTCTAAAATGTGATAGGTCAATGTGTGAGGACCTACTAGTGCATGTGGACAAAGGGGGGACTTGCATGTCAAATTCCCCCCTAATGAGTAGTGGCCGGCCATGACAAGGAAGGATGGGCAAAACATGTCATGAAACATGTTTTGTTAGTGGAAGAATAAAATAAGGAGTATGGGTAATAAAGAAATGGAAAACAAAAGAAAAAAAAATGTGTGTGTGGTGTTTGTCCCCCCATTGCCGTGAGCTAAACAAGAGAAAGGGGGAATTTTGTTCATCCTTTTCTCATCTTCATGCTTGCCAAAAACTAGAAAGAAAAACAAAGAAAAATTTTCTCATCCTTTGGTTCATCCTTGGCCAAAAAATTTTAAGGAGGAAAGAAGAAGAAAGGTGAAGAGATTCGGCCATGCATGTAGCTAGGCTAAGGTATGTTTGATGATGTTCCATGAGAGGCATGCATGTTTTAGTTGTTAGCTTGAGTTCTACCTAACCCATGGTCTAAATCTTGCTATGTGATGGAAATGGCACTTGACCATGGATGAATCATTCTTGGTTGATGTTTGATGTTGTGGTGATGAGGCATGAGGATGAGTTAAGATTCGGCCTAGGTGGAGGTTGTGTTAATGCCATTGCATGCAAAATATGAAGCTTGTTAATGATGCATGTGATGATGGCTTGATGATTCTTGAACCTCCTTTTTAGCATTTTTTGTTGTGTGAGCACATATGTGCATTGGTTGCTAAATGGAGAAGAATCGGCTAGCAAGATGTGTGCTAAGGCCGAATGTAACTTTGCATGTTAATGAGCAATGCATGTGTTAAATTGATGAAAAGGGGGAGGATGCTTTACTAGTGTGTACATGTGTGTATTAAGTGTTGAAATCGACCCCAAAAATGGACATGCATATTCGGTCAAGGGCAAGAAATTAGCTAATATGTGGTGTTGATGCATGATTTTTGCATGTATGAGACTTTAATGTCTAATGTATAAATATGGGCTAAGTGCCTTGTGTTCATCTTTTGATGCCTAAAATGATGAAATCAATTTATTTGTTTGATTAAGCTCAAGAGCAAAGGGGAAATAAAACCGATAAAGGGAAGGAAAAAGTGGTTGAATAGCTAGCGGAATCGTTCGACAACACCCGAGGTAAGTTCTTGAGTAAGAGAGCTTAAATTACGATGTGATTAAATCATGCTCTATGTGAGGCTATTGAGCCGAATGTGCAAGGACGATATGTGCCTTGTGTTTGAGTTTCGCAAATGAAAATGAAATATGAATGTGCCATGAATTATTGTTAGATGTGCATGATTAATTGAATGCTGTCCGGGCTAAGTCCCGAAGGCTTTGTGCTAAGTGAATATATCCGGATTAAGATCCGAAGGCCTTCGTGCGAGATACTAAATCCGGGTTAAGTCCCGAAGGCATTCGTGCGAGTTATTAAATCCGGGTTAAGTCCCGAAGGCATTCGTGCGAGTTATTAAATCCGGGTTAAGTCCCGAAGGCATTCGTGCGAGTTGTTAAATCCGGGTTATGTCCCGAAGGCATTGTGTGAGTTACTAAAACCGGGCTATGTCCCGAAGGCATTTGAACGAGGAGCTATATCCGGTTAAATCCCGAAGGTACGTGATTTGGTAATGAATGAGCTTGCTGTAAAATTCCAGCGAATACTCGAAAAACATCCCAATATGGGGATATGTTACGTATGTGTTGAATTTAATCGAGCCCTTACAAATAAATGTTCGCTTAGTTGATAAACGAGCTACCGGCCTTCGGCCAAGTTAGTTTATTGTGTATGTACATAATGGTTGTTAATGTTGTGAAGCAAGTTTGATATCGGTAAATTGCGTATTATGAAATATTCCGTTTAGCTAAATGTGTGCTATTCTTTGTGCATGCTGGAATTCCTTGCTCAAACTTACTAAGCATAAATTGCTTACTCGTTACATTGCTCCTCTGTTTTATAGATTTTTGGTTCTCCAGCTATCGGACTCGGGATCTTGAAGTCGAAGTCGCCCACACTATCAAAGGCTCTTTTGGGTACTATTTTGGTTGAATTTTGTTATGGCATGTATAGGACTACCCATTGTTGTCTTTCGAGTACTTTATGAAATGTATAAGTGTACAGCCATGCGAAGATGGCTTGTAGAAGTGGAGTATGGCATTAGACCATTCGTATTTATGAATGTATAGATGGTTTCATGATGTAACTATGTTGGAATGGAAGTGTTGAGCAAATGATCAGCCACTAGAATGGCTAAGTATGATCATATGTGGGCTTATGTATGACAAGGCCCTAGTTGGTCCATGAAACCCCAAATTAGGTAAGGTTCACTTTGAAAACAGAAGCTGATAGCAGCAGTGGTGTGGATTGGAAAAATCACAAGAATTCGTAGGAGTGGAATTAAATAGTGAATAAATTATGTAATCGAACCTTGATGAATCTACTTTCATATGGAAGTAACGAAACAATTATAGGAACAGTACAGAAAGAGATATTCGGGTTCTTGTGGAACAGGGCCAGAACAGTTTCTGGATTCACTGTTCCACCTTTGGAAATTCACTATAAATTGACCAGAGATAATTAGGGGTCATACCATATATGTATGGATTCCTCTCTGAGTTTAGTTTCCATAGAAACAAACGGCATCAGTATTGAAGCTCTGTGCAGAGAGATATCCCAGTCGTAATGGGAAAAGGTCAGTGTAGTCGACCCCTGTAACATGGGAGACTTTGACTAATAAACTGTACTAGTTGGCCCAACCAAAAATTCTAGAAAAAAATCCATAGGTGGGGACATGAGTCTAGTTTCAGGGAAAAATCACAAAACTGATTTTTGAGTTATGAAACTCAAGATATGATTTTTGAAGCGACTAGTACTCAGACTGGGCAGTGTCTGGAAAAATTTTTCAAAGTTTGTTAACATCTCGTGTCCGACTCCGGTGTCGGTCTCGGGTTCGGGGTGTTACATTTTATTGGTATCAGAGCTACGGTTTAGTCGATTCTAGGACTACCGTAATGTTTTGGGTCTAGCTATACATGCCATTTTATGTGATTACTTGATAGTGTGGTGATTTCCGACAATTGTAAATGTGTTTATTTATAGTAATGGATCCCGATCGTGACCGAGAGGTAGCTGATGATCTTGAGAGTGTAGCGCCTGCTCCCGCACAAGGGACAGTGCCGGCAAACTCTCAACCTAATGCTAGTAATCAGAATGATGAAGCTAGACAAGCATTCTATAGCGTGATGAATGATTGGTTTAACCAATACATTCGAACTAATATGGCTGTTCCACAACCTCCATTCCCGAACAAATACTACCCCCGCACCTACAATACCGCCGGTAACGGACCAAATAAGGTCACATAAGCCCCAGTTGACAGAATCCGAAAACATGGGGCTACTGAATTTAAGGCTATGGATAGCGATGATGCCAAGCAAGCTGAATTTTGGCTGGACAACACTATCCGGGTACTCGATGAGCTATCTTGTACACCCGATGAATGCCTAAAGTGTGCTATCTCCTTGCTACGTGATTCTGCCTACTATTGGTGGAGTACTCTGACTTCTATTGTGCCCCGAGAGCAAGTAACTTGGGAGTTTTTCCAAACTGAGTTTCGGAAAAAGTATATCAGTCAGAGATTTGTTGATCAAAAACGGAAGGAATTTCTTGAGCTTAAGCAAGGCTCCATGTCGGTTACTGATTACGAGTGAAAATTTGTTAGACTTAGCAAATACGCTCGGGAATGTGTTTCGTCCGAAGCTGTTATGTGTAAACGCTTCGAGGATGGGCTGAATGAAGATATAAAAATGTTCGTTGGCGTTCTTGAAATACAAGAGTTCGTGGTACTTGTTGAATGAGCTTGTAAAGCCGAAGAGCTTAGAAAAGAAAAGCAAAGAGTTGATGAGGGAACTGGAGAGTTTCGTAAAACATCCTCGGGGAGGTCTCTTCAACAGACATCGAAGAGATTTCGAGATGATGCGGGCCAGTTTAGAGGCACTTCGGGCCTTTTTGGACGAGATCGTGATCGACCCCCTGTGGGTACACGAGGCACTTCGGTCGCCAGTGTTGGGAATGAACGTCGAGACAGGACGAAATGCCGATATTGCGGTAAATGGCATTCGGGGAGTTGTAGATTTCCTGACCGCTCCTGTTACAAATGCGGATCAGTGGACCACTTCATTAAAGATTGCCCGAGGTTGTCGGGACAGAATGCAAATCAGAGTGGGAGACCGGGTGCTACCACTGCTCGAGGTAGACCATCTGGAAATATGGGCAATGCTGGTGGTGGTCAGAGAGGATCTAGAGATGATATAACCAGATCCGAAGCCCGTGCGCCTGCTAGAGCTTATGCTATACGTGCCCGCGAGGATGCTTCTTCGCCTGATGTTATTACCGGTACATTCACCCTCTTTGATACTAATGTAATTGCTTTGATTGACCCCGGTTCTACTCATTCTTACATATGTGAAACCTTAGCATCCAGTAAGACTTTACCTATTGAGTCTACTAAGTTCGTAATTCGGGTGTCAAATCCCTTGGGTCGTTACGTGCTTGTCGACAAAGTGTGTAAGAAATGTCCCCTGGAAATTCGAGGTTCCTGTTTTCCAGCGGACTTGATGCTTTTGCCGTTTGATGAATTTGATGTTATCCTTGGGTTGGATTGGTTGACCGCGCATGATGCGATTGTGAATTGCAAGAGCAAGACTATTGATTTGAGGTGCGCAAATAACGAAGTAGTCCGAATTGAGTCTGCGGACTTGGAGGGGATGCCAGCTGTAATATCAGCAATGTTGGCACAGAAATATGTAAGAAAAGGGTGCGAAGCATACCTTGCATATGTGCTTGATGACAAAGAATTAGAAAAGAAACCCGAATCTGTGCCGGTGGTTTGTGAATACCCGGATGTTTTTCCGGAAGAATTACCGGGTTTACCACCTGTTCGGGAGGTAGAGTTTGGTATTGAGCTTGTACCTGGGACTACGCCGATTTCGATAGCTCCGTATCGTATGGCACCAACTGAGTTAAAGGAGTTGAAAGCTCAGTTGCAAGAACTGACGGATAGAGGTTTCGCTCGACCAAGTTTCTCACCTTGGGGTGCACCAGTATTGTTCGTGAAAAAGAAGGACGGAACCATGAGGTTGTGCATTGACTATCGTCAGCTGAATAAAGTGACGATAAAGAACAAATATCCGTTGCCGTGCATCGATGATTTGTTCGACCAACTGAAGGGAGCCTCAGTGTTCTCAAAAATAGATTTGAGATCGGGCTATTATCAGTTGCGAATTCGAGATCCAGATATTCCCAAAACTGCCTTCAGAACGAGATATGGTCACTACGAATTCTTAATGATGCCGTTTGGGCTCACTAATGCCCCTGCGGTATTTATGGATTTGATGAATCGGATCTTCAGACCGTATTTGGATCAGTTCGTAGTTGTGTTCATTGATGACATTTTGGTCTATTCAAGAGATGAGACCGAACATGCTGGGCATCTGAGGCTAGTGCTGCAAATTTTGCGGGATAAGCAGTTATATGCTAAGTTCAGTAAGTGTGAGTTCTGGTTAAGAGAGGTTAGCTTCTTGGGTCATGTGGTATCCGCGTCGGGTATTCGAGTTGACCCGAACAAAATTTCAGCCATACTTGACTGGAAACCTCCGAGAAATATTACTGAAGTTCGGAGCTTTTTGGGGCTCGCCGGTTATTACCGACGATTTGTGAAAGGTTTCTCGATGATAGCCACACCAATGACGAAGCTACTTCAAAAGGATGTTAAGTTCGAGTGGACGGAGAAATGTCAGAAAAGTTTCAACCAACTGAAAACTCATTTGACTGAAGCTCCAATTTTGGTGCAACCCGAATCAGGTAAAGAGTTTGTCATTTATAGTGACGCATCCCTACTTGGGTTGGGTTGCGTATTGATGCAAGAAGGTCGAGTCGTGGCCTATGCGTCGAGACAATTGAAGCCACACGAGAGGAATTATCCGACCCATGATCTCGAACTAGCTGCCATTGTGTTTGCTTTAAAAATATGGCGACATTATCTGTTTGGTGAGAAGTGCCATGTATTTTCGGATCACAAAAGTCTCAAATATTTGATGACTCAACGAGACTTGAATCTGCGACAAAGACGTTGGCTTGAGTTGTTGAAAGATTACGAGCTTGTCATTGATTACCACCCGGGAAAGGCTAACGTGGTTGCGGACGCCTTAAGCCGGAAGTCATTGTTTGCTTTACGAGCGATGAACGTGCATTTGTCTGTTCTACCAGACAGTGTGTTAGTAGCTGAATTAAAAGCTAAACCATTATTGACTCACCAAATTCGTGAAGCTCAGAAAGTCGATGATGAATTGGTTGCAAAACGGGCTAAGTGTTTTCCGAACGAGGAATCGGAGTTTCAAATTGATGATGATGATTGTTTGAGGATCAGAAATCGTTTGTGTGTTCCAAGGAATTCGGAACTCATTTCGATGATTCTGAACGAAGCCCATTGTAGCCGAATGTCAATTCACCCGGGGAGTACGAAAATGTACAACGATTTGAAACGTCAATTTTGGTGGCATGGTATGAAACGGGACATCTCCGACTTTGTTTCGAGATGTTTAATATGTCAACAAGTGAAAGCAGAACATCAAGTGCTTTCAGGATTACTCCAGCCGATCATGATACCCGAGTGGAAATGGGATCGAGTCACAATGGACTTTGTGTCCGGACTGCCCTTGTCAGCAAGTAAGAGGGTTGCGATATGGGTTATTGTTGATAGACTGACTAAGTCGGCTCATTTCATCCCCGTACGTACGGATTTTTCATTGGATAAACTAGCTGAATTGTACGTTTATCAAATTGTGAGATTACACGGGGTACCTGTTTCTATCGTGTCGGATAGAGATCCGAGATTCACCTCACGATTTTGGAAGAAATTGCAAGAAGCTCTAGGTACTAAGCTGCATTTTAGCACTGCTTTTCACCCCCAAACCGATGGTCAATCCGAGCGGATAATTCAGATATTTGAGGATATGTTGAGATGTTGCATCCTCGAGTTCAGTAGTTCATGGGAACGGTATTTACCTTTGATTGAATTCGCTTACAACAATAGTTTTCAATCAAGTATTAAGATGGCACCTTATGAGGCTTTGTACGGTCGTAAATGCCGTACACCATTGTTTTGGACCGAGCTCGGTGAAAGCAAAATTTTCGGAGTTGATTTGATTAGAGATGCTGAACAGAAAGTAAAGGTAATCCGTGAAAGTCTGAAGGTATCCACGGATCGTCAGAAATCGTACGCAGATTTGAAACGAAAAGACATCGAGTATCAGGTGGGAGACAAAGTGTTCCTTAAGGTTTCACCTTGGAAAAAGATACTCAGGTTCGGCCGTAAGGGCAAGTTGAGCCCAAGATTCATTGGGCCGTACGAAATCTCCGAACGAGTTGGTCCGGTTGCGTATAGATTGATTTTGCCCCCGGAGCTTGAAAAGATTCATGACGTCTTTCATGTTTCGATGCTTCGACGCTATCGATCTGATCCATCGCACATAATTAGCCCATCGGAGGTTGAAATTCAAGTCGACATGAGCTATGAAGAAGAACCGATGCGTATCCTAGCTCGTGAAGTGAAGGAGTTGCGAAACAAAAGAGTTCCGCTAGTAAAGGTGTTATGGCTCAAACTCGGGATCGAGGAAGCTACTTGGGAGACCGAGAGCTCGATGAAAGAACGATACCCAAACCTATTTACCGGTAAGATTTTCGGGGACGAAAATTTCTTAAGTGGGGGAGAGTTGTGACAGCCCAAAGTTGACCCTAGTCGGGAAGTGGTTTCGGGACCGCTAAACCGAGTCACCGAAATGTTTGAATGTGATACTTATTGTGTAGAATATGTAATTATGAATGTGTGAAAATTTCAAGCTTCAATTTGGTTGATTTCATGTGAATTTAGTCAATAGGACTTATGTGAGAAAATTCTAAAATGTGATAGGTCAATGTGTGAGGACCTACTAGTGCATGTGGACAAAGGGGGGACTTGCATGTCAAATTCCCCCCTAATGAGTAGTGGCCGGCCATGACAAGGAAGGATGGGCAAAACATGTCATGAAACATGTTTTGTTAGTGGAAGAATAAATAAGGAGTATGGGTAATAAAGAAATGGAAAACAAAAGAAAAAAAAATGTGTGTGTGGTGTTTGTCCCCCATTGCCGTGAGCTAAACAAGAGAAAGGGGGAATTTTGTTCATCCTTTTCTCATCTTCATGCTTGCCAAAAACTAGAAAGAAAAACAAAGAAAAATTTTCTCATCCTTTGGTTCATCCTTGGCCAAAAAATTTTAAGGAGGAAAGAAGAAGAAAGGTGAAGAGATTCGGCCATGCATGTAGCTAGGCTAAGGTATGTTTGATGATGTTCCATGAGAGGCATGCATGTTTTAGTTGTTAGCTTGAGTTCTACCTAACCCATGGTCTAAATCTTGCTATGTGATGGAAATGGCACTTGACCATGGATGAATCATTCTTGGTTGATGTTTGATGTTGTGGTGATGAGGCATGAGGATGAGTTAAGATTCGGCCTAGGTGGAGGTTGTGTTAATGCCATTGCATGCAAAATATGAAGCTTGTTAATGATGCATGTGATGATGGCTTGATGATTCTTGAACCTCCTTTTTAGCATTTTTTGTTGTGTGAGCACATATGTGCATTGGTTGCTAAATGGAGAAGAATCGGCTAGCAAGATGTGTGCTAAGGCCGAATGTAACTTTGCATGTTAATGAGCAATGCATGTGTTAAATTGATGAAAAGGGGGAGGATGCTTTACTAGTGTGTACATGTGTGTATTAAGTGTTGAAATCGACCCCAAAAATGGACATGCATATTCGGTCAAGGGCAAGAAATTAGCTAATATGTGGTGTTGATGCATGATTTTTGCATGTATGAGACTTTAATGTCTAATGTATAAATATGGGCTAAGTGCCTTGTGTTCATCTTTTGATGCCTAAAATGATGAAATCAATTTATTTGTTTGATTAAGCTCAAGAGCAAAGGGGAAATAAAACCGATAAAGGGAAGGAAAAAGTGGTTGAATAGCTAGCGGAATCGTTCGACAACACCCGAGGTAAGTTCTTGAGTAAGAGAGCTTAAATTACGATGTGATTAAATCATGCTCTATGTGAGGCTATTGAGCCGAATGTGCAAGGACGATATGTGCCTTGTGTTTGAGTTTCGCAAATGAAAATGAAATATGAATGTGCCATGAATTATTGTTAGATGTGCATGATTAATTGAATGCTGTCCGGGCTAAGTCCCGAAGGCTTTGTGCTAAGTGAATATATCCGGATTAAGATCCGAAGGCCTTCGTGCGAGATACTAAATCCGGGTTAAGTCCCGAAGGCATTCGTGCGAGTTATTAAATCCGGGTTAAGTCCCGAAGGCATTCGTGCGAGTTATTAAATCCGGGTTAAGTCCCGAAGGCATTCGTGCGAGTTGTTAAATCCGGGTTATGTCCCGAAGGCATTGTGTGAGTTACTAAAACCGGGCTATGTCCCGAAGGCATTTGAACGAGGAGCTATATCCGGTTAAATCCCGAAGGTACGTGATTTGGTAATGAATGAGCTTGCTGTAAAATTCCAGCGAATACTCGAAAAACATCCCAATATGGGGATATGTTACGTATGTGTTGAATTTAATCGAGCCCTTACAAATAAATGTTCGCTTAGTTGATAAACGAGCTACCGGCCTTCGGCCAAGTTAGTTTATTGTGTATGTACATAATGGTTGTTAATGTTGTGAAGCAAGTTTGATATCGGTAAATTGCGTATTATGAAATATTCCGTTTAGCTAAATGTGTGCTATTCTTTGTGCATGCTGGAATTCCTTGCTCAAACTTACTAAGCATAAATTGCTTACTCGTTACATTGCTCCTCTGTTTTATAGATTTTTGGTTCTCCAGCTATCGGACTCGGGATCTTGAAGTCGAAGTCGCCCACACTATCAAAGGCTCTTTTGGGTACTATTTTGGTTGAATTTTGTTATGGCATGTATAGGACTACCCATTGTTGTCTTTCGAGTACTTTATGAAATGTATAAGTGTACAGCCATGCGAAGATGGCTTGTAGAAGTGGAGTATGGCATTAGACCATTCGTATTTATGAATGTATAGATGGTTTCATGATGTAACTATGTTGGAATGGAAGTGTTGAGCAAATGATCAGCCACTAGAATGGCTAAGTATGATCATATGTGGGCTTATGTATGACAAGGCCCTAGTTGGTCCATGAAACCCCAAATTAGGTAAGGTTCACTTTGAAAACAGAAGCTGATAGCAGCAGTGGTGTGGATTGGAAAAATCACAAGAATTCGTAGGAGTGGAATTAAATAGTGAATAAATTATGTAATCGAACCTTGATGAATCTACTTTCATATGGAAGTAACGAAACAATTATAGGAACAGTACAGAAAGAGATATTCGGGTTCTTGTGGAACAGGGCCAGAACAGTTTCTGGATTCACTGTTCCACCTTTGGAAATTCACTATAAATTGACCAGAGATAATTAGGGGTCATACCATATATGTATGGATTCCTCTCTGAGTTTAGTTTCCATAGAAACAAACGGCATCAGTATTGAAGCTCTGTGCAGAGAGATATCCCAGTCGTAATGGGAAAAGGTCAGTGTAGTCGACCCCTGTAACATGGGAGACTTTGACTAATAAACTGTACTAGTTGGCCCAACCAAAAATTCTAGAAAAAATCCATAGGTGGGGACATGAGTCTAGTTTCAGGGAAAAATCACAAAACTGATTTTTGAGTTATGAAACTCAAGATATGATTTTTGAAGCGACTACTACTCAGACTGGGCAGTGTCTGGAAAAATTTTTCAAAGTTGTTAACATCTCGTGTCCGACTCCGGTGTCGGTCTCGGTTCGGGGTTACAGGTTGAGTATTTACGAGCCATTAGACTCGAAAATAATTGAATTGATGAGATGAAATTGTATATGTAAATTGATGAATGTGTATATATGAGTATATGTTTATAAATGGTAATACGAAATAATTAAATATGTATGAAATGAAATATATGGATAATGGTTAGATAGGTGTTAGAAAGTAAGATATGAATAATCAAATGAATTGATCACTAAGTTATATTACAATTGGTATGTAAATGGTTGTACATTACACTTGAGCTAATTATTTGCATTTGAATAGCATTTATGTTATGTCAACTTGAATTAAAAATACCACTGAGCTTTGTCACTCAGTATACAGTTGTTTTATTGTGTACAGGTTAGGTTCAGATCGTGATCCTGAGCATTGACTTCAACATTCAGTGAAGATCTTGGACTCAAAATGTTTGTATAGCTTTCTTTTGTTGGTTATTTGGCATATCTCTAAGTTATTTTGTAAGTCATGCATGTTATACATATTTTTTTATCTGTTCCAATAAGTTATTTAATTCGACCATGCAATATGAGATGCTATGATCTGTATACGTTATGTGTAAGTTACGCTTCATATAATATCTATTTTTTCATGCGTGCATACACCCTATGTGAAATGTATGTATGTTAATGTGACTCATCATATGCATTGGGGTGGGTTCTCATTTGATGGTGGAAGTGTTATATGGCAGTTTTACTACGATTATGGCGGCTAGACCGTAAATATTCATTTGGCAGCTCAGTTGCATATTTATGAGTGGCACACTACTTCATATTGGTGTGATTGGATGGATGGACTCTCGTAGTCCTAATTGGTGTGATAGGTTGGACGGAGATGATGTGTAACGGATGGGGGTAAATTTTTTTCTGATTTGATACAACAATTTGATTTGATATGAATATGCTTTTGAAATTATAATATTCTGATCTGATATATGACTCTAGATATTTGAGAATTTGATATGTTATTTGCATACGTGAATGTTATAAGTAAAACTCTATTACGATATTTGCAAATTGTGCATGTTATAGTAAAAAAATATTATATGTGGGTTAAGTTACTCACTGAGCTTCTAGTTCACTTGTTTGTTTAATATGTTTCAACTTAACTTCTTACTCAGGACCGAACGACATGCAGGAGCTCAGATTGTTTTCTCGGCTAAGTCTAAGTAAATATAATGATTTACTTTAGAAAATTTATCCTTGGATTTTTAGGTCTGTATTTGTTTTTTGGCTGTGTTTTCATTTTCATTTTATTCGTCAGTTTTTGGAAGTTTTAACGTAAAACTAAAAACTCATTTGAGCTAACAAATTATTCAATTTTAAAATTAAACTCTAAAATTTTTCCACTACTACTAAGTAAACTCTTAAGTGTTTTTCTATAAATAAATATTTTTTAACTAATGTTAGCATTAATCAGAAAAGATTTGTTCAAAGTGAGTATTTTTGAAGCAAACGAATTTGAAATAGATTTTTGGCATTTGAAATAAATGTTTACGAACTTAAGTTTTTTTCTGAACGTCCGTGAGAGTTCTTCAAGTTTTATGTTTTTGAAACAATCAACTAAGTTTGGTTAAAACAAGAGTTTTTAAACAAACTAATGTAACTTTTCCAGATTCGACCATATCGTCTAGGTCGGGTTTAGGGTGTTACAAAATTTCTCTACTTTACTAGTTCAAGATCTCTCTTTTCTTGCTCAAAGCTCCACCATCCACTTATAAACTCTACTTTTCTAGCGACGCATAAGACAAATAATATCCAAAAATCATGTTTATGTAGAAATCATAACAAGTAACCTTGAATAATCATATTAAAGATAACATACACTTTCTTAACTTTGTTCTTGACTTGCTCACACTAACTAAAGCTTTCTCTCTAGCTCATGGAAACCCTTGCTTTCCATGAAAAATATGATGATGAAATTAAGCTTAGAAATGGGTTTTCTACAAGATTCATGCAAGAAAACAACTTGGGTAGTGAATATTCTTGGTTGGATTTTAGAGAAAGATGAAAGAGTGAGATCTTTCTCTTCTCTTCTCTTTTCATCTTTTTTGTTCTTTTATTCATTGTAATAATCAAAGTCAACATAAAATTTAAATAAATGGCCCATAGAATTTTTGTGCTTTAAAAATTCCAAAAATCTATGGCCACCAATTTCTCATCTTTACACATATAAAATAAATTATAAAATTCTCATTATAATACTCTTGAGAAATGTCCCACAATATCCTTTAATGGAGAATTTACACTTTTAGCCCCTTTCTCTTATGAGTTCACTCTATTACTACCAAATATGACACTTAATACATTAAATATTCACATAACATCACAAAGGTCCAACCATGCATAAATTCTATTTTAATCTTTTCTAGGCCAAAAATGGTTTGCATTTATTTTATTCAATTTAGTTTGAACTCCCTTTCTTAGTATAAATACATTTCCCATGTCTTCTTCGCATCAACAAATAATTATTAATCCATAATTTCTATAATAGAAAAAATTACAATTTAGTCTATATATTTTTCTAACTTTTCAATTTAGTCATTTTCTACATGTTCACATCCATGCTCTTCTTCATAAAATTTTACCACAACATATTATAATTCCTTTAAAAAAATCTCATTATTCTTATTTTTAATTTTCTCATAATTCCATTGTTGCTGTCTCAGAATTACAATATACCTCGATAGGGACCAACTCAATGGCATAATGTAACAGCCCATTTTTGGGTCAAATCAGAATATTGGTTTCGGGACCACAAATTCAAGATCAAAATATTTATTTTATTATTTTAATAAAGTTTACATCATGATAGAATTATTACGTGAAATTTTCGTAAAGAAATTTTACCGTTTAAATGCCTAATTCGGTAAAAGGTCTAAATCGCTTAAAGTGTAAAATTAGAGTTCTATAAGAAAAAGGTGTCTATTGCTATGGTTTTTAAATATGTTGGCCTTAAGTGGTAATTCTTCCATTTATAAAGATAGTGGACAATTATGGGCACTTTATCAAGTGAATTTGATGTTATTATTAATGGATAAATATGTAATTCATTAATTTGGTATAATAAAATAATGGAAACAAAGATATCATCTTTGTTATTTTTCATCTTCCACTGAATATTGAGGTGAAAAACCATGGAAGAAATCTTGCTAGGGTTCGCCATGTTGATGCTCAATTGTAAGTCCCATTTTTGCCCCGTTTTTAATAATTTCTACGTTTTTTTGAGATTGTTGCATCTTAATCTACCTAGCCGTATCTCCGATTTCAAAACTGTTAAAGTGTTTGAATGTTACCATTGTTGAATGCGTGAGTATTTTTTAGTTGATGATGGAAATAAATCATTTTTGTTAGATGTACAATTTGTAAAGTGAATTTTGGTAAAAATGTCAATTTTGGATTAAATTGTGAAATATGAAAATTTAGTGGTTGAATTTTAAATAAATGAAAATATGGGCTGATATGAGAATAGATAATATTCGGTCAGCATGAATTTGTATTAAATTGAATGAATTGTGATTTTATATGAAAGGACTAAATTTCAAAATGTGAATAATAAGGGTAAAAATGTAATTTTTCCAAATGTGTAATTGTGTTAAATTGAATGAAATGATGATTAAATAAGTAATTTTGATATTATATAGATTGAGATAAATGAGATTTGCATTTAGAACAGGGGAAAATAAAGTATCGGATTAGTCTACCAAATTCGTCGTTACAGCGAACGAGGAAGTTCATATGTTTAATAAGCATTAAATTATTATGTTAAATGCTATATGATATAATTATGGTAATGCTATAATATTGAAATGAAATGTGAATGCTATTGAGTACGATACTACGGAAATAGCTGACAAAGATTCGATACAGCAAAAATCTCGGTTGAACCTAAGGAATAGATAGGATATGTAACACCCCTAACCCGTATCCGTCGTCGGAAAGGGGTTACGAGGTATTA
Organism: Gossypium hirsutum; assembly: GCF_007990345.1. NCBI lineage: Eukaryota > Viridiplantae > Streptophyta > Magnoliopsida > Malvales > Malvaceae > Gossypium > Gossypium hirsutum. Next base: position 82,879,372 of record NC_053433.1, read on the forward strand.
CCAAACTAAACACATCTTTCGGATAATCATAGATACATATAGAAATTAATCATCTTAAAACATCACAACTGAACATATACTAATCAAACCGAAAATTACGAGTTACACATAAATTAAATAACATACAACCATAATCTTTATCAAATGGCTTGATATAAGCATATGAATTTAAACATCTCATTATTCATTACTTAAAACCAAACATACATGCAATCCCTATTATAATTCTATCTAAACCAACTTACTTATTGAAAACCAAAGTTACTAGTCATATGTTCATTTGCTAAATCTTTAGCTGAATACATATATATATATAACATGCAAAACACATATGCCTTATTTGATGTCAACTTCTATTATGCTCAATCACTTTACGCATATGAAACATTTCCGATAACCAAACCGAATACCAAACATATTATTTTAACCTTCACACCAACACATCAATTATATATATATAGTGATTCAATACATATTAACTATTCGTCTAACATTTTAGTATACTAACTAAAATTTAACATGCTATTATCACATATCAATCAATTAACAAAAATCATATTCCAAAATAATTTAATAGCCACATATTCGACTAAATATATATATAAATCTATATAGCCAAAACAACCCAACTTTAATAACAAATACATGACACCTCAATATTGAACATCCATCGAAAGTCAATTCACCTATTTGCCGAATCCAAACATGGTTGTTTCTCATGCTTTTCATTACACCTAAAATCATATTTACCACCAATGAACAAAGACATACAAATATTGTCCATACCTACTTCATCATATAACCGAATACACAAGTACATTATAAACAATTTCCAAACCATTCATAGTACAAATTAGACTTCTCAACAATAAGTCATTAACCAAATATTTATATATATATATCCAAAACACAAAATTTACATACCATATAATAAACATATCAAATAAACACTTACCATGTTCGAACATAAGCAAATATCATTTATTCCAATTCACATAATAACACCTTAATCAAACATAACAACCAAATTCACATATACTTTTGTCTATGCATAAACCATAGCCGAATAACCACATATACATCCAAAATCATCAACCATTTCCAAAGCATATAACACATATAAAACAAAATTTCATACTCACAAAATATAGCCATTGCATGCTAAATATAAACTCTAACCAAACATAACCTAGCTTACATGCATAGTGTCAAGTTAAACTAGTCCAAAACAACAGTCGAT